>NC_056741.1:1139217059-1139479801 GCF_019279795.1 Protopterus annectens | reverse complement strand
GTATTAGCAAGTCAAATCATAACATTCCTGAAAAGCTAGTTTCTCTGTGGATAAAAGGACAGTTGAAACTAATGAATGACTCAGTGAGAACTGTTGTGAGTACAACTGCAAATTGAGAAGGAATCTGCCTAACACCTCTGAAGATTCCTGTAAGTACACTCTCTGAACCCCTGCAGCCAAAGTTGGGACATGCCCAGAAAGCCAGACTGAAAATGTAAACAAAGACCAGAATCAAAACAAAAAAATCCCTGGGATTGTCCCTTTAAGTACCAACATGTTATGGGATTGCTGAAACAGAAAATGTTGTTGATTTCAGAATGTGCAGAAAATAAAGAATTGCAGGAATTATTGCATGCAGCTGAACAAGTTGGAAAGCATACTTTGCAATGTGGTTTTGATTCCTTAGAGGCCTCCTGCAGGGCCACAGTTACTGGATCTGTGATTAGGAGGCATGCCTGGTTAAAGGAACAAAATTTGCCTGATCATGTTAAAGCTAAATTGCTAGATGTACCTTTACAGCATGATTCTCTGTTTGGTATTAAGGCAGAAGAGGTTTTAAAGAAAATGGAAGACAAAGCTAAGTCTATGCAAACTGTTAAAGACTTCTTACAAGTGCAGCCACCAAGATTCAGTAGACACTGTCCTACAAAAAATCGGCCCTTTCCTGTGTCAGACAGAGCTCAAAGGGGCAAATCCAGACGCCCTAAGGGTTCCAGATACCAGGCGCAAGACTCATACAGGTCAAAGCAATGGGGCGCTTCCACCTCCAAATCTGAAGGAGATAAAGTGCAAACCTACAGAAAGCAATCCCAGTGACTTCCCTCTGCCTACACCAAGCACTTATCTTTTGGCAGCACCCATAGGGGGAAAATTAGCACTTTTTGCTCAAAATTGGCAGTTACTAACCAGGACAAGTGGGTACTAAACATCGTATCACAGGGATACAGATTCCATTTCCACTCTCTGCCAATGGCAAATGGTTGGCCAGATCTGCCAAAAAAACAATGGGCAGAGGCACAGAAACATGTTACGTCCCTCATGGATATGGTGGCCATTCAGACAGTACCAGAATAGGAAATAGGACAAGGTTTTTACTCAAGACTGTTCTTGGTACCCAGAAACGGCAAGGCCTGGTGGCCAATACTGAATTTATCGATTTTGAACACATACCTGGCCATTCCAAAATTCAAAATGCTGACTTTGCAGCAGCTTCTGCCCATGCTGGGCAAGAATGCTTGGCTGGTGACTTTAGACCTAAAAGAGGCATACCTGCATGTCCCAATAAGATAGTTGTGCAGAAGATACCTCAGATTCAAGGCTGGCTTAATGCATTACCAATTCTCTGCACTGCCCTTTGGCTTATCTACTGCGCCCAGGGTCTTCACAAAGTGCCTGGCACCAGTAATTACATTTTGCAGACAAAGAAGTATTCAAATATATCCTTACTTGGACGACTGTCTCATTCAAGCAGAGAACAAGGACACTCTTCTTCGACACCTGGCATTTGTGAAAAGGCTTCTAGCATGCCTAGGGTACACATTAAACGAAAAGAAATCACAACTGGTACCCTCTCAAAAGATAACATTCCCAGGTGCAAGCTTGGATACAACTGCCCAGATGGCTTACCTCATGCCAGACAAGCAAAGGCAACTGACTACTTACTTCAAACTGATGGCAACAAAAACCCAGTCTTCTGCAAGATAAATTCTGCAGGCTCTGGGCTTCATGGCATCATGCTTCCTACTAATTCCATATGCAAGACTGTATATGAGGGAAACTTCAATGGTACCTAAAAAGTTTATGGAGTCAACATTCACACAGTCTGGAAACAATGATTCCTCTCATTCCCTGCCTGCAACAGGAGTTTCTATGGTGGGCAAAGGCATGTCACCAAAACATGGGACTTCCCTTCACTCTACCCCCTGCCAGCCAAACCTTAACAACAGATGCATCAGATTATGCCTGGGGGGCCCACATGGCAGGAAGATGCATTCAGGGCTTATGGACACCAAAGCAAATGCATCTACATATCAACCAGAAAGAGATGCTAGCTGTTCAAAATGCCCTAACAGCCTTCAGGGACTTACTTCATCCAGGACAACTACTGATAAAGACGGACAACACCACAGTCATGTGGTATATAGACAAGCAAGGGAGCACACACTCATACACCCTTTGCAGATTAGCCATGGCACTGTGGGACACAGCTTTGACCTACCAAATACATCTTCAAGCTCAATTCCTGCCAGGAAAACAAAACACTCTGGCAGGCGATTTAAGCAGAAACCTTATGGATCCTCACGAGTGGAAACTAAATCCACAAGTCTTCAGCATGATAACAGAAAAATGGGGGAGCCCAGACATAGATCTATTTGCTTCTCCTCAAAATTATCAATTGAAAAGTTTCTGCACAAGGACTTATCACAGACAACCATGGAAACTGGACACCCTATCCTTCAGTTGGAAAAACCTATCTGTTTACGTCTTCCTCCTCTGCCTCTTCTACCCAAGGTCCTCCTGAAAGTCAGACAAGAGAAGCCAAAGATGATATTAATTGTCCCGGACTGGCCCCACCAATACTGGTACCCAATCCTAAGGAACTTGTCTCAATACCCAGCTTGGACCTTGCCTCAAAGACCACAACTACTGTCCCAGGAAAACAATCAGATCCTGCACAACCAACTACAGACTCTGAACCTGGCAGCATGGCTAATCATGTAGTCATACAAACAACACCGCTCAGTAAAGCTGTGATAGATGTAATTTTGGAAGCCAGAAGGCCTAGTACTAGAAAATCTTTTGCTGACAAATGGAAGTGATTCTGTGCTTGGAATCAAGCACAGCGAACTGATACAGCAGAACCAAATATTCCTTAGATATTACAATACTTAACTGAAATGCTTGACAAAGGCCTATCTTTCTCATCAATCAAAATCCATGCCTCTGCCACTTCGGCTCATTACAATACAGAGCCACCAATCTTTTTTCATCCTTTGTAAAATAATAAAAAAGATCCAGACCACGAATGAAGGCGAAATGAACTTTATGTACAAGCGCTTTCATCTAGAAAAGACTTCATCAGATACATAAAACACAGGTGCTACACAATACTTATATAATGCCTCATACAACATCCAATTACACTTTTAAAGGAACATACACAATTCACTCAGAACAAAATATATATATATATAATTAATAATGAAATGCTTTTGACCATAACCAAAAGACAAAACATACAAAAAATCCTATATTGTTCCTAAAATAAATAGCATTAAACCCTATCTGCTTTGGCTAGTAAAACTGGCTTAATACTTACATATTCATTAAGACCAGGTATAATATTTGCCCTCAGCCTAAGCTGCCATTTTAATTCTTTATTTAATAAAATGTTTTTACAATCACCCCCTCTTGCATTATTCCTGACAACTTCAATAATGCCAAATTTAAAACCAGAAAAAGACACACATACCTCTGAATGTTTAAATAGTGTGCTACTGTCTTTACCTGTCCTTATATCATAAATGTATTCATATATTCTATCTCTAAATGCTCTCTCGGTTTTTCCTACATAAAATGCAGGACAACCACCACACACAGCCAGGTAGACCAACATCTTAGTTCTGCAATTACCCTTACAGAATCTCACAATACTATTAAGCCCATTCTTTAATCTGATATGTGGATCCCTAAAAATGTGGGGACATTGACTACAACTTCCACATAGAAAAGTAGCTTTATTTAAAAATTGGACATTACTGTCAATCTGTTCAAAAATTTTTTTTAAATTCTTTCCTGTCCTGAAAGTAAATATGGGTTTGGGTCCTACTGCTTCAAAAAGATCTTTATTAGTTTTCAGTACACTCCAATTAGAACTAATAATATTGGTGAAGGTGTCAGAGAATGTTGTAAACTCTGTGACACAAGACCCCTGAAAATCTTTTCCATCTCTAATCTGAGACCTTGAGGCAACGAAAGGTTGACCTAACAAAGGCTTGTATTTTTTGCCCCATTCCTCATAAACTTCACCTAATATATCACAAACCATATCTGAAGGGTATTTCCTTTCAATGAACTTACTACCCAAGAAAATGAACTCATTCCTCAAATCTTCCAAATCTGAAGTCATCTGTCAGCCCAATATTATGGATGATAGGATTCTGATCCATTTCAGACACCTTCGTGTTTCACTGTTGCAGTCATCACATTTGGGTTATCTGCTTGCAGTAGCCCTCATTCGGCTTGATTAACAAAGTCTTGTGTCCTGCATCGGTTGCTGTCCCTTCTTCCATGACATCAGATCGTCAGGGGTATAAAACATGCAGCCGACACCATTACATCAGCCTTTCTTGCTGTGTGGTGCCCGAAGCAGAAGCAGTTCGCAAGTGCCGATCGGCTGACTCCTGAGATTTTCATTTTCGAGTTTCAGAACCAAAGTCTTCAACTAAAGCTAAGTACCCCATTGAAGAAACTTTTTCTTGCTCCTTACCAATGTCAGTAAAACTTAATAATTGCATTTCTTGTGGAAAGCAAATACCTCACAAAGATTTTCATTCATACTGTATTCCTTGCCTAGGCCCAGACCACGATGTACCTTGCTGTCATTTTTTTGCCTTATTTAATCAATGCACTACCCATCGTCGGTATATTTTTGCCTCTAAGTATTTCGGTTCTCGGTTCAATTATCCAGAAATTTCGGTAAGCCATCCTTCTTCTTTCGGCTTTCCCGATTACGGGTCACCACAGCAGATCACTGTCCGCTCAAGATTGGCAGTGGAGTTTTACAGTGTCGAGTTGCCAGCCCGGCGCCCAACCTTCCACAGAAGGCACACACATGCACACACTTACGCCTAGGGCCAATGTAGTGTGTCCAATCCACCTACAGTATGCCTTTGGGATGTGGGAGGAAACCAGAGCACCTGGAGGAAACCCACGCGACCACAGGGAGGACATGCAGACTCTGCACAGAAGGCACCCCAGCCAGGGATCGAACCGGAGAACCTCTTGCTGTGAGGTGGCAACGCTAACCGCTGCACCACCGTGGCTGCCCTAAATGTTGGTAAGCCATCCAACTACCGGAATTCCGAAAAAATGCAAAGACAGAGACAGGCCGTCTAGGTCCAAAGCTGCCAATGACGCTTCTCCTAAATCAGTCGCCAGTTTGCTGGTACTCAGTGAGGCTCTTTTGCAGCCCTTGATACCCACTACTTCTGATTCGCAGGCCTCTACTGAGACCCATTCGGAATCTGGTATGCCTCGAAATGCTTCAACTGTGGATGTCTCTACCTTGGATGGGTTCGGAGCCTCTGTGCAGGCACTGGCTTCTGAGGGTGTATTCAGGCCTATGGACATGTATATTAAACTGACGCCTCCTTCTTCTTTAAGGCCTAAACATCGAACCATGCCTAGAAAACTGATGCCAGGCCGCATGCTCAGGTCTCTATGCCTAAAAAACAAATGATAAGAATGGCTGAAGATCTTATAACTTTAATCAGGGGAAGCCAACTTCCCTCTTCTAAGAGACCTAGGACTGAAATTCTTTATGAATCTTCTGACCAGGATTCTGATTTTTCTGATTCTTCTGATGATCTGGATTTACCCTTATCTACTTATGAGGATTCTGATGCAGAGGACTCTATTCCCTCTGCTTACCCTCCAGAAGATTTTTCTTTTGGTGAAACCTTGCACACTCTAAGGGAGCATTTCCACTGGGAAAGCCAGGATTTTTCTGATTCGAAAAAGTGGCTTAGGGATTTCTTACTCCTACCTCAGCAAAGGCCTTTAGCTATATCTCCTGTACTAGACATTGTTGATGATGCCTTTTTGGAATCTAGTTTGGCCCCTGATTCTTTGCCTCCTGCTCCCACAAAACCTGACAGATATTACAGGGTTCCTGATTCAAACAAGTTCCTTTTTAAAAATTCTGTTGCGGATCCAGAGACTATTTCACAGGGACCCAAGGGCATTAAGGCTTCTACTGCCAAAAACCCTACCCCTTCTGATAGAGACTCCAGGGTGCTGGATAGATGGGGTAAGAAGGTTTACACTTCTGCAGCCTTGGCCATTAGGGCCTTAAACTGACAGTTTCATATGTTCAAGTATCAACAACATATTATTGGATTGCTTAAACAGAAAATGATGTTGATTCCTGACTGTACTGAAAATAAGGAATTACAGGATTTAATGCATTCTGCTGAACAGGTTGAAAAACATACTTTGCAATGTGGGTTTGATTCTTTAGAGGCCTCTTGCACGGCTTCTGTCACTGGGTCTGTACTCAGAAGGCATGCTTGGCTTAAGGAGCAATCTTTGCCTGATCATGTTAAAGCTAAACTGCTGGATGCTCCCTTAAATCAGGACCGCTTGTTTGGCAGCAAAGCTGAGGAAGTTCTTAAAAAGATGAAAGATAAAGCTAAATCTATGCACACCCTTAAAGATTTCATACAAGTACAGCCTCCAAGATTTAGTATGCATTGGCCTTCTAAGAATTGGTCCTTTCTGGCTCCTTCCAGGCCTTCTCAATAAAAACCCAGACATAGCAGAAACCCCAGGATTCAGTCCCAGGGTATGCACAAGACTAAGCAGTGGGGGGTTTCCGCTTCCAAATCTGGGAGTAGTAAGACTCCCCCTATGGAAAACTGTCTCAATGACTTGATTTTAAAACTTCCAAGCACTTCTCAACTGAATGCTCCTTTAGGGGGAAAGATTGGTTGGCAGGCCAAAAACTGGGAACTCATTACCTAGGACAAACGAGTTTTAAATATAGTGCCCCAAGGATACAGATTTCACTTCCACACATTACCAACGCCAAAAGGTTGGCCAGATCTACCCCCAAATCAGTGGGCAGAGGCTCAAAAGCAAAAACTCTCTCTTTTAAACATAAAGGCTATTCAAACTGTACCAGAAGAGGAAAAAGGACAATGTTTCTATTCAAGACTTTTCCTGGTACCCAGAAAAGACAATTCATGGCATCCTATTCTGGACCTGTCTACTCTAAACACCTTTTTGGTGATTCCAAAATTCAAGATGCTGACTATTCCCCAGTTTCTTCCTATGATAGGAAAGGATGCCTGGATGGTAACACTTGATTTAAAGGAAGCATACCTGCACATCCCAATCAGGGAATCTTGCAGAAGATACCTACGCTTCAAAGCAGGCTACAATCACTACCAGTTCTCTGCATTGCCCTTTGGCTTATCTACTGAGCCAAGAGTCTTCACAAAGTGCCTAGCCCCAGTCATTGCATTTTTCAGGCAAAGAAATATTCAAATCTACCCATACTGGGAAGATTGTTTAATTCAGTCAGAAAGGCAGGACATACTTTTGAATCATCTGGCCTTTGTACAAAGGGTGCTAACTTGTCTGGGGTACACCATAAATGAAAAGAAATCACACCTGGTACCCTGTCAACAAATCATATTCCTGGGAGTAAGCTTAAATACAACTTCCCAGATGGCTTTCCTCACGCCAGAGAAACAAATTTATTTAACAACCTACTTCAAGCAAGTGGCCACAAAAACCCTACTATCTGCAAGGCAAATACTACAAGCCTTGGGCTTCATGGCCTCCTGCATTCTTCTAATTCCATATGCAAGACTGCATATGAGGAAACTACAATGGTGTCTAAAAACCCTATGGTGTCAACATTCTCAGGATCTAGAAGCAATGATTCCTATCAAACCTTGCCTACACCTAGAGTTTCTTTGGTGGGCAGAGGCCTGTCACCAAAACAAGGGACTACCATTCACACCACCCCATGCCACCCAAACCCTAACAGACGCATCAAATTATGCATGGGGGGACTCACCTGGCAGGGAAGTACATTCAGGGCAAATAGAACCCAAGTCAAATGCACTTGCATATCAATCAAAAAGAAATGTTAGCTGTACAGAATGCTCTTGAGACAGACAACACCACTGTTATGTAGTACATAAACAAGCAGGGGGGTACCTATTCTTACCCCCTCTGCAGACTAGCCATGGCATTGTGGAACACAGCCCTGAGCTACCAAGTGCGTCTACAAGCTCAATTTCTGCCAGGAAAACTAAATACACTGGCAGATGAACTAAGCAGAAACCTCATGGACTCACACGAGTGGAAACTGGAACCAATGATTTTCAACATGTTGACAAGCAAATGGGGGAGCCCAGATATAGACTTGTTTGCCTCCCCCCAGAAACTATCAACTGGACAAATTTTGCACAAGGACTCCCCACAAACAAGCTTGGAAAGTGGATGCTCTGTCCTTCAGCTGGAAAAACCTATAAGTTTATGCCTTTCCTCCTCTGCCTCTGCTCTCCAAAGTACTACAAAGATCAAACAAGACAAACCAAGGATGGTTTTGATTGTACCAGACTTGCCACATCAACACTGGTACCCCCTCTTGCGTAGTGTGTCACTGTTGGTCCCATGGCACCTACCTCAGACTCCTACCCTATTGTCTCAGCAGGAGAACCAGATTCTGTACCCTCAGCTTCATACACTGAACCTAGCAGCCTGGCTAATTACCTAATCTATCCTGTACCATCCCTCCTTAAACCAGTGATGGATATCATTTTAGAGGCAAGGAGGCCTAGTACTAGAAATTTTTATGCTGAAAAATGGAAAAGATTCTGTGCCTGGAACCAATCTCAAGGGATAAGCACAGCAGTGACCAATTTACCTCAGAATTTACAATAGTTAACTGAGATGCTTCACAAGGGCCTGTTTTTCTCCTCCATCAAAATTCACGCCTCTGCCATTTCAGCTCATTATAACACAGAACCTCCCCGCTTCTCTCATCCACTGCTTAAGCAGTTCCTCAGAGGGGCCAAAAATCTACGACCACCAAGGAGAGCCCCAACTCCAGCCTGCGACCTTAACGTTGTATTGGAAAATCTCACCCTTCCTCCTTTCAAGCTAGCTGCCACTGCGGACTTAAAATTCCTCTCTTGGAAAACAGCTTTCCTTTTAGCAATCACTTCAGCAAGAAGGGTATCTGAATTACAGGCCCTCATGGCAGTGGAGCCTTTCATCATCTTTCATGTGGTCAGGGTGTTCTTCAGGAATCCCTCCTTCATGCCCAAGGTGGTATCCAGTGTGCCCCTTAATCAGTCCATTCATTTGCCAACCTTCTTTCCTAATCCACATAACAAAAGGGAATGGATACTGCACTCCTTAGACGTGCACAGACAGCTCAGATTCTACTTGGACAGGACTAAACCTCAAAGGAACTCTAACCAACTGCTGGTGGCATTTGTTGCAGGGGCAGAGGGGAAGGTTATTTCAAAGCAAACCATTTCCAAATGGATAGGCCATTGCATTCATTTCTGCTACAAGCACCATGGAAAACGTATCCCACAGGGGATCAGACCCCACTCAACCAGGGCTGCATCTGCCTCTACAGCCTTTCTCAGAGGTGTCCCTACCAGGGACATCCTAGAAGCTGCTACCTGGAGTTCTGTACATACTTTCACCAAGCATTACCATCTGCCAATTTTCTCTAAATCCAGAGCTGGCTTTGCCACTGCAGTCTTGCAGGGCTTTATAGTTGGTCCTAATGCTATCTAAATTCCTCTTCCCATCCTTAGCTTTGGGAATCTACCCAAATGTGATGACTGCAACAATGAAACACGAAGAACATAGTACAGTTGTGTACACTTACCATAAATACAGATGTCCGAGTGTATTCACTGTTGCAGTCCTGGTTACCCTCCCTTCAGCCCCCTTTCTTCTTTTGGCTATACTTCTACTCTCCTTTACTATGCTTAAAAGCTTTTTGGTGTATTTGCTTTTTTGTTGGGGGTATAACCTTGTATATTTATTGAGTTAATTGATTCCCATTAGGGAGGCACCTGATATCTGGGGCAATAAAAACTGATGTAATGGTGTCGGTTGCATGTTTTATACCCCTGATGACCTGACATGGAAGAAGGGACAGTAACCGACGCAGGACCCAAGACTTTGTTAATCAGGCCGACTGAGGGCTACTGCAAGCAGATATCCCAAATGTGTTGACTGCAACAGTGAATATACTCAAACATCTACATTTATGGTAAGTGTACACAACTGTACTTTCTCCAGGAGGCTGGGAAACCTACCACTTGAAACTCTTATCCAAAAGGAAAAATGTTCTGCCTTGTGTCATGCTAGAAATCAGGACCCTGTACATTCTTGGGTTCCTACTATCCTCTCCCTTGTATGAGCTACTAAAAACTGACCTTGCCTACTCTTCATTTAAGGCACACTTGTCTGCCATTTCTGCATGTTTGCCTGTAGACACTCCTCCCCCTTTTTGTTTTGCACGCTGGAGCTAAAACAGTTTCTTACAGGAGTCCTTCATTTTTTAAAATCACCTAGAAAAGCCATTTCACCTTCTTGGGACCTTTAACGTTGTCCTAAAAAATTTCACTCCACCTCCCTCTGTACCAGTGGCTTCTGCTTCTCTCATATTTTGTACTTGAAAAATGATCCTTCTAGTAGCCCATACTTCAGCTAGAAGAGTTTGAACTCCAAGCCCTGGTGGCACCCCCTTCCTTCCTTCCTTATTTTTCATAAGGACATGGTCTCACTGCAGGCCACTCCATTTATGCCTAAGCTGGTCAATGAGCAATCCTTCAGTCAAACCATCTATCTTCCTGCTTTTTCCCGTAACCCTCAGAACAAGGTGGGAGTGAATCCTCCATTCTCTGGATGTAAATATGCAGCTCAGATTTATTTGGATAAAAACATGGCCATTTGCAGGATTGATCAGTTTTTTTGTTTCATTCCAGGAAACCAAGCCGGGGAACCTCTAAACAAACTATTGCTAACTGAATTTCTAAGTTTATTTCCTTTTGTTACACAATCTATGGGAAATCTTTACCTTTGTCTATAAAAGTCCATTCCAGAAGAGCAGATACCTCTTCTGGAGCCTTTTACAAAGGTATTGATTCCATTCACTATAGGGGGTAGATGCTTTCTCTAGATCCAGAGCCTCCCTTTGCTAGGTCAGTTTTCTCTGGATTAATTAGCAGTTCCCCTGTGCCTGGTCTGTATCCTTGTCACTCACTAAGCATTTTGAATCACCCAACAGTTTGGAATACTACAACAGTAGTCTAAGGAAGGGCATATTATAGTTGTGTAAGAACTTATCATAACAGTACAAGTTTAACCTTTGGAGGTCATGCCTATCACCATCAGAGACTCATCTTCCTGGGGTGCTTAATCAACAGACAAAAGAATGGCCTTTCTCTTCCAGAAGACAAGGTCCTGTCCTACCAGACAGTATTACACGGATTCTCCAGGCAGAACATTGCCATGACAAGAGATGTCCTAAAACTTCTAGGGCTAATGGTGTCCATGATTCTCATGATACCACTGGCCCATCTCCTTAAGAAAATTCAGTGATATATTTGAAATTGTACCCAGCAACTACCTTCCCATGAATCCCACTGTTGCTAGCCTTCAAACACAAGAATGCTCCTGCAGGTAAAACAGTGCATGGCTAAAACGAGTAAGCATCCAAAAAACACAGCCAGCACTTTGAGAGTATGTTAGACCCAATTTTAATTATAAACTAGCAAGACAAGCAAGAGCAACCGGTTTCGGCATAAACACCAAAGCCTTCAACAGTGTAAATAAAGCTAACACCAAATCATGTTTAAATAGGTACCAAGATAACAAACAGTAGTTATAATTGGCTGATCATAATTGACCATTAAGTTCAGGTGGGAACAATCCCCCCAGTCTGATTATCCATTTTTTTCTCCTTATTATTTAAAATTGTATGCCAGCCAATAACATTATTTCTTATGCCCTTAATAATATCAATAATAGTGAACCTAAACCTGGCAGAGGAATGTACTGAAACTTGCTTATTCAAGGCATTACTAATCCTTTGATGTTTAATATCACTAAAATGATGACTAACCCGAAATTTAAAAGGCCTAGATGTTTGGCCCACATAAAAAGCCCCACAGGAGCAGGTAGTAAGATATACCACCCAATCCGAGGAGCAATTAGCAAAAAATAAATGTCATACACCCTGGCTGTATTGTGAGTAGTAAAACTATTAGTTCTATTGATGCTATCACAGTGGACACAATGACCACATGGATAGCATCCCATCGCAAGCTCCCCTGTTAGTGTTCTCTGCATGGGCTCTCTGTCCCTAGTTAGTCAATGCTTATAATGGTTAAGGTATGCACCCACTGTTTTACCTCTCCTGAAACTAAAATGGCACCTGTCATTAACCAAGTGACCAAGTTTGTGGTCAGCCTGCAGTATATTCCAGTTCCGATGAATAACCTAACAAAACATGTCTGTGTTCTCCTACCATATGTAGTTGTAAACCTAAGCTGAGTAGAAGCATTGCTAGATTTAATCTTATATTCCATTAATTCCGACCTAGCCTTACTAGATACATGATGGCAAGCCATAGTGATAATCCCAGGCTTGTAGCCCCTACATTTAAATCTCTGAACCATATCCCTCTGGAATTTTCATATTCCATGGCAATCAATCCTCTTGAGCCTAATGAATTGTGATTTGGGAATGTTGCGTGTAACATGTGGCAGATGAAAGCTGGTAGCGTGTCAAATAGAATTATATTCGGGGAATTTATGGAAGATCTGAGTATCAAGGGTACCATCCAAATTCTTGCTGACCAAAACATCCAAAAAGGTTCTCTGTTTTTGGTCATGATGACATGTAAATTGTAAACCCCACTTGTTATCATTCATGTATTGAATAAACTCATTAAGGTATTCCAAATCACCCTTCCAAATCATCCAGCAATCATCCAAGTAACGGCGCCAGATGTCAATCTTGGGTGTGTGTGTGTGTGTGTATATATATATATATATATATATATATATATATATATATATATATATATATATATATATATATATATATATATATATATATATATATATATATTATGAAGAGGGTCATAAATTAGTTGTTGTTCCAAATAAGCCATAAACAGGCCTGCATAGATGGAGGCAAAAGATGCCCTGATGGTTGTACCCAGAATCTGCCAAAAACATTCCTTCTGATAATAAAAAATGTTAATATTTAGAACTCTTTCAGTAAGCCCAACAAGGAAAGTGTTAAAACCAGGTGGATATAGTTCAGAGATCTGTAACCAATATACCACAACCAAGAGACCAGCCCAGTGTGGAATATTGGTATAAAGGGCTGTAACATCTAGTGTGCGTAAATACCATTCTGGTTCTGTTTGTACATCGGATAGAATCTGCAAGAATTCTTTTGTATCTTGTATTCTTGCTCGGTCATGTTTTAACAAAGGTCGTAGATATTTAGTTAGAAAGACTGACAAGGGCTCCATGAGGGAAACCCTCCCTGAGACAATAGGTCTACCTGGTGGATCCGATAAAGATTTATGAATCTTTGGTAGCAAATAAAGGTATTGTCTAATGGGGTCCATCACCTTCAGATGTTCAGAGGTGGCTTTGGAAATAATGCCCTGCTCGACTACCAAATTGATGAACGTATCAATTTGTTCCTCAAAAGATGAACTAGGGTCAAGAGGCATGGGCATATAGTATCGTCGCTCTTCAAGCTGTCTAAAAGCTTCACTATTATACTGACACGAAACCATTACCACCACCGATTATACTGACACGAATCCATTACCACCACCGCCCCTCCCTTGTCAGCAGGCAACACGACAATATCAGTATTATTCATACGTTCATGCAAGGCTTCCCATTCCTGATTGGAGAGATTATGTATTCTGGGAATACCCTTACCATATTGTTCATGTAGATCTTGGAGAACCCTATGAACAAACAACTGTACCGTGGGATGCATTGGGGGCATAAAATTGGACTTTTTAAACCAAAGCAAATCCTCATGAGTATTGTTTGACCCATCTTGAAAAAATAACCTTAAATTCAACAAACGTGCAAAAGAATATACATCATTCACAAACTCTTCCTCATATACTAAGAAAGCCGGGACAAGATTCAAACCTTTATTCAATAGCTTATACTGATTTTCTGTTAAAACATGTGAAGATATATTGAGCACATTCTGATCTATCACTTGTTGCTCATCATACGTAAGAAAGTCTCCATGGTTGGAATATGTGTTGTGTTTTTTATGTTTACGCCCTGCCCGGCGTCTTCTGACCCTAAAGTGGCATCATTGTTAGTACGTTTAGCGGTAGGTGAAACTTGCATGTGTACTGCCTCAGAGTCCAT
Source organism: Protopterus annectens (assembly GCF_019279795.1). NCBI lineage: Eukaryota > Metazoa > Chordata > Ceratodontiformes > Protopteridae > Protopterus > Protopterus annectens. The sequence goes on along the minus strand of NC_056741.1, from coordinate 1,139,465,612 downwards.
GAAGGCAGAGGACTTATCCCCAGATGTGCCCCCAAAGGAAGAGGTAGATTTGCATAGAATAGATTTCGGATGTTTCCCTTTTCCAAATTTGGGCACTGAGTTAACAAATTTGACATTATTATATGGGCTAAAAGGCCGCTTCCTCTCGTAATCCGTTTGATCCCTATTAAATTTGTAAGTTTCTTCTCCTTCAATTGCTTTTCTAAGGATAATAAATCCTGAACAACTTGCTGAAGCCATGAGTGATAGATGGCCTGCACCTCAAATTGTTTGGTTTGTTCACAAAGGGTTGTAACTTCATTCAAATTCAGATCAATACAATGATCATAATAAGAGGCCAATGCCTCCACAAACCCCATAGAGGCTTGCTGCTGTACTAGTCCATTGCTCCTCCAATTTCTGATCTATTAAATGAACTAGGGGTTGTGTCCGCACCCTATGTCCCCTGAGGCTGATGTTTTTGGCTATATAGGCTTTGAAAAGTCTCAAATGCCAAACAGATCATAAAACCTTCATGTTCTTAGACAGTTTAAAAAATATGTCATTGCAATCCGGAGTAGGTGTGCACTGATCAGAAGTGGTAAGATATTAGTCTGATTATCAAACTCAAAAATGCTTAGATCATTACGATCCGAAGATAGACCAAGTAAAAGGTGGTTCAAATCCATATTGATATATAAACAATAAAAATAGATATGAACCAAATGTGTCAAAAATAGATATCAGATATGATAGGCTGGATTGATACGTATTCCATAAACCAAAAAAAAAAATTAAGATATAAAACCCCTTAAATCACACACCACATAACTATAACTGTATAGATGATAAACACACTAACTACCAAGAACAGATATTGTACATCATATGGATAACTGCTCACGCAATAGATGAGGAATTCTCAACCACCCATCCATAATAATCATGTACAATCAGTGAACCCAAAAATGGAATCCATTGTGACACAAGAGACACAATAATAGCCACCAGAATACTGAAAAGTATCTGTGCACAATACAAAATGGCCACAAAATAGAACCAAGGTATCGCTGTGGGTCCTGAAATTAAATCATATTAAGATGGAAAATATTTAAGTATCAGAGGCCCAATAGCAGCCTGTACCAATACATATGTGACCCACTCAATAAGTATAGAAAGTCTACGTGTCTTTAGTAATCTATAAAATAAAAAGTGAGCTCCATAAGAAGTGCAACTAAAACACAAAATAAAAATATATAAAAAATGTGGTGTGAGAGTATAGGGGTAATGAATGTATAAACCAGCCTACCAGTCTCATGTAATATTAAAGCACATGCTATATATTATAATATAGGCACTGAAAACAAAGTCAGTGATATTGGTATTATATACCCAAACTGTAATAATGACTCTAAGCATAAACTAGGCCTGTAAAATCAAAAATGACATGCCTACTAAAATGTATAACTCCGATACAATATAAAAGCATACATATATACTGCCAACTTCCAAACAGAGCATATATTGAATAAAACATACACAATAACTGTAAATTCTGAATGTCCATATATAGTTCACTCAAAAATAATGGGATGCCATACGTTTCCGAGTGTCCCAATCTTAAGATGTATTGGTGTATATCCAAAACACGATCCGGCAACCCTAGTGTCCATTAAATATTTTCATATCAAAAAATGAACCAAGACAAAGTCCAAAATAATGTAAAAAAGATGTTGCAACCATCCCCAAATAAAGTCCAATCCTGAATGATGAAAACAGGCTACAGAAAATGAGCCGTATCAATAATCACGACACCTGCTGAAAAAATACAACAGGCACGTAAACATACTGATACACAATAAAACCAAACACACATCATCTATGAGGAAAGTCCTGGTTCCATCCCTGAACATAGATTAATTAGTAACAATAAACCATTACCATCAGTTACAAGGATGAGTTCCAATAATGTGAAAAGAATCCAAAATGTCCGAATCACATAGATGACGATAATCTGGATCCCAAAATGGTCGAGCAACTACTATGAACATAGAGAAAGCCCGTGGTGATAAAAATCATTAAACAAACACAAGTTCAGGGGAATATAACATGAATAATTCCAACTAAGTAGAAAAACCCTTCACAAATCCAGTTCACCAACTAACCGATGAGACATGACGTATCCAAACTTGCTAGAAAGCCTCCACTGATGAAAGTATGCCAATACACAATATATGGCCAAAATGATTAAAGCACAATAACTGGGCTAGAATGAAGGAACCAACCCCCATCAAACCATAAATATGTCCAGCCACCAGGGGAATATTAAGGGCAAAAAAGTAAAAAAATACATGAGATGGTAATAGCATGATTCCATTCTTGCTTCAAGGGTCTGAGGCAGCACACGCTTCAACTGACTCCCCGGCTAACAACAGGAAACCAAGACTCCTCACACAAGAATGCTCCTGCAGGTAAAGCAGTGCACGGCTAAAATGGGTAAACATCCAAAAAACACAGCCAGCATTTTAGACCCAATTTTAATTATACACTAACAAGACAAACCGGTTTCGGCATAAACACCAAAGCCTTCATCAGTGTAAATGAAGTTAACACCAAATCATGTTTAAATAGGTACCAAGATAACAAACGGTAGTTATAACTGGCTGATCATAATTGACCATTAAGTACAGGTGGGAACAATGCCCCCAGTCTGACTATCCATTTTTTCTCACTATTATTTAAAATTGTATGCCAGCCAATAACATTATTTCTTATGCCCTTAATAATATCAATAATAGTGAACCTAAACCTGGCAGAGGAATGTACTGAAACATGCTTATACAAGGCATTGCTAATCCTTTGATGTTTAATATCACTAAAATGATGACTAACCCGAAATTTAAAAGGCCTAGATGTTTGGCCCACATAAAAAGCCCCAGAGGAGCAGGTAGCAAGATATACCACCCAATCCGAGGAGCAATTAGCAAAAAAACAAATGTCATATACCCTGGCTGTATTGCGAGTAGTAAAACTATTAGTTCTATTGATGCTATTACAGTGGACACAATGACCACATGGATAGCATCCCATCGCAAGCTCCCCTGTTAGTGTTCTCTGCATGGGCTCTCTGTCCCTAGTTAGTCGATGCTTATACCTCTCCTGAAACTAAAATGGCACCTGTCATTAACCAAGTGACCAAGTTTGTGGTCAGCCTGCAGTATATTCCAATTCCAATGAATAACCTGACAAAACATTCCCAAATCACAATTCATTAGGCTCAAGAGGATTTGTTCTGATGCCATGGAATATGAAAATTCCAGAGGGATATGGTTCAGAGATTTAAACATGGGGGCTACAAGCCTGGGATTATCACTATGGCTTGCCATCATGTATCTAGTAAGGATAGGTCGGAATTAATGGAATATAAGATTAAATCTAGTAATGCTTCTACTCATCTTAGGTTTACAACTACATATGGTAGGAACACAGACATGTTTTGTTAGGTTATTCATCGGAATTTGAATATACTGCAGGCTGACCACAAACTTGGTTAATGACAGGTGCCATTTTAGTTTCAGGAGAGGTAAAACAGTGGGTGCATACCTTAACCATTACAAGCATCAACTAACTAGGGACAGAGAGCCCATGCAGAGAACACTAACAGGGGAGCTTGTGATGGGATGCTATCCATGTGGTCATTGTGTCCACTGTAATAGCATCAATAGAACTAATAGTTTTACTATTCACAATACAGCCAGGGTATATGACATTTGTTTTTTTGCTAATTGCTCCTTGGATTGAGTGGTATATCTTGCTACCTGCTCCTGTGGGGCTTTTTATGTGGGCCAAACATCTAGGCATTTTATATTTCGGGTTAGTCATCATTTTAGTGATATTAAACATCAAAGGATTAGCAATGCCTTGTATAAGCATGTTTCAGTACATTCCTTTGCCAGCTTTAGGTTCACTATTATTGATATTATTAAGCGTATAAAAAGTAATGTTATTGGCTGGCATACAATTTTAAATAGTGAGAAAAAATGGATAGTCAGACTGGGGGGATTGTTCCCATCTGGACTTAATGGTCAATTATGATCAGCCAATTACAACTACTGTTTGTTATCTTGGTACCTATTTGAACATGATTTGGTGTTAGCTTCATTTACACTGATGAAGGCTTTAGTGTTTATGCCGAAACTGGCTTGTCTTGCTAGTTTATAATTAAAATTGGGTCTAACATACTCTCCAAGTGCTGTCTGTGTTTTTTGACTGTTGCTAGCCTTCAGACGATGGTTAGTTTTGGAGAGCATAGTTTAGTATCAGTCTGTCTTTCCTTCCTCCCACCTGTTCTGGTGCAATCTGTCCAGACAGATTCCTTCAACTTCAGGAGCTGTGTCAAGGGAAGTGCAAGTTTAAGCCACTTGGAGGCCCAAGGTTGCATGGAAGCACATCAGCATCAAAGAAATGGTGGTGAACCATGCCGTGAAAGTCTTTCACCACCTATGACTGTGGGTCCTATTCTTGTATTTATGGACACCATAGTGATGTAACACCTCAACAAACAAGGAGTACACGGTCACACCCTCTGTGCTGGTTGGCAGTGATTACCTAGGAGATAGCTTTACAGCATTCTCAGACTTTTCAAGCATCATACATCCCATCAGAGCAAAAGGTGACAGAATAAGCAGATACTGGGCAGACCCGCACTAGTGGTAGCTCAAGACAGTAGTGCATCAGGATCTAGTCCAGATGAGAGGAGTACTTTAAATAGACCTTTTAGCATCTTCTCAAAAAAGATAACTGAAGAAATTCTGTTGCAGATGTCCTTGCAGCTATTCTTGGAGAACAGACAGATTCTCAGTCCCTTGGATCGGGAATGTTCCTTTATGCGTTTCCACTAATTCACAAGGTACTTTTAAAAGTTCAGAAAGAAATACCAAATATTGGCCTAGGCAGTCTCTGTTCTCCCTTTTAATGGTATTGGCCAAGGGCAATTTACCACAGACTTCTTCCTCATACTCTGGACTTGCACATACAGTCTCACAGGTATTTGGTGCACCCCACTTTGGAGCAGCTGCAACTGACATCCATGATGAGTCTTGTCTTAACTCTGTTTAGATACCTGTTTCATGATGTGCAGCAGGTATTGAAGGAGGCCAGAAAACCCGCTACTAGAAAATCTTATGTTAACAAATGGATGAGGTTTTCAAAGTGGTGCCAATACAGGAACAGAAGGTGCCTTGAGGTTAACATCCCTCTTGTTTTGAAGTATTTGTGTGAGCTACATCAGGATGGCTTATCATATGCATCCACTAAGGTGCGTTTACTGACCATTTCTGCTTGTCTACCACTGGATCCTCCCCTTTCTTCTGTTTTAGTAAAACAATTCATGAAAGGAGTATTGCATATGAGACCCTTTTGGAAGCAGTTCCTTCTCCATGGTATCTCAACCATGTCCTGGAAAACGTGACCTTACCATCCTTTGAACCTGCAGCTCAGTCTGATCTTAAGCTCTTTAGATGAAAAACTGTTTTGCTTATTGCTCTGACTTTTGCAAGCCGAATATCTGAGCTGCAAGCTCTTGTTGTGGGGCAGCCTTACCTTATTTTCTACAAGGATAGTGTGTTAAGCACTAACCCCCAATTTTGTTGCCTGAAGTAATAGAATTCACTCTGTCAACCTCCTTGTGTTCATTGCAGAACCCTAGTATATGTGAGAAGAGGATACTTCATACTTTGGCTGTGTACCAGCAACTTGGGTACTACCTTAACTCATTCACTCCAGTGGATCTCAGGAAGTTTGCACTGCATCTTCCAGTGGGAGGAACCTAAGCCTTTTGACAGAATCAAATTGTCCTCCTCACATTTCAAACAAATGCTCATATCTCTGGAACCATAGGGGTTACAAAAGAAGTATAAATTACAAATTCTTCAGCACAAACTATTTTTGTAGTGATAGTATTCTTTAGATGTGAGTGTGTGCATGTGTGTGCCTTCTGTGGAAGGTTGGGCGCCGGGCTGGCAACTTGACACCGTAAAACTCCACTGCCAATCATGAGTGGACAGGTGATCCGCTGTGGCGACCCCTAACCGGGAAAAGCCGAAAGAAGAAGAAGTATTCTTTAGGTTCTGGGTCTTAAACTGAACTTTATAAATCATAGTAAACACAGTAATGACTATATTTGTAATATTTTGTAAACAACTTATATCATCTCAGCAACAACTCTAGTTACACACATACTGTCAGCAGCATTTTATTCATTTAGCTGAGAGCTTTCATATGAGGCTAAGGAGTTCTGTTTGTTTTAGTCAGTTGTTGAGATATTTAGAAAATGTGAAAATTATATCTATGTAAATTAATATCATAAAAACAACAGTGAATATCTATTTACCTGCACTAGACATAGGTAAAATATTAATGTAATTGAGTTTGCTGTTGTGTAATCTTTAAGATGATTTTTTAAAACCTTGTACACAGCATGGTTCTGGAATTATTGATGCAAATATGAACATGCAATGTTTGGTGCCTAGAGGCATCAGTAGGAGTTAACTGCCGATGCACTTGGAGGCGTCATTCGAATGTAATAGGTACAGAATGAAACCCTTCAGGAAGGCTGAAAGGCATTTTATTTCCTACACGGCGGCAAAGAAGGATCAACCTGTCTTTAAGCAAACCATCATATACTGGTTGTCCTCTGGTATTTGTGGTACACCCACCATGGCAAGGCAAATCCAGGCAATGTAAAGGTGCATTCCACCAAGACTTTTTCCCTTTTCATTGGCATATTGGAAATAGTCTCTGTCCATACCTTTACAAAGTACTACACACTGGATGCCTTTTCTAGATCCAGAGCAGGCTTTGCTAGGACCACTCTCTAGGGGCTCCTGGACCCTTATCCTTTCTCCTCCCTAGGTTGATTAAGCTTTGTGAATTTACCTGAATGCCAGTAAGGCTGTGTGTCTTGAACATAATACAGTTTCACTTCCTAGTTGCCTATAACTTGGGTGTTCATTAAACACATTACCTTAGTGGCAGTACCTACCCACCATCCCCTTTGTTGGATATACATAGTTTGGTGTTTGGGTTGTCATTAAACACTGCTCCGCAGCCTTTATTGTTTGTGTGTGTTTTTTAGTATTGGAACAGTAGGTGTTCTGCAACTTTATGATCCAGTGTTGTCTGTTTTCATTCAGTTTAACACAAGTTGCCTGATCTGACATCTACACTATTGCTGAAGCTTCTTTCAGTTCCAGCACTCTGACTTTTTCCCAACTCATACTACCCTGTACTCGACCCTATTACCTCAGATCTCGTTTGCCACCAAAGACTTTGGAAGCGTTCTCAAGAGCTCCTTTGTTACAGGTAAGTGTATCATTTCCCTTAATCACTCCTTCCTACTGAGATGAGAGTTCTTTGAACTCTATAATTTTTCAAAAAATTTTTGTCTTGATATAGTGTGGTTTGAGATTTTGTAGTTGTACAGTAGGAACTACATTAAGTTAGTATAGCTTTATTGTGTATATGTGTGTGTGTGTGTGTGTATATATATATATATATATATATATATATATATATATATATATATATATATATATATATATTTTTTTTTTTTTTTGTGATTCTGATAGATAGTAATTAAACTGTTTTTCACTGGTTTTCTTTATGATAGGGTGTTATTGCTATTAGACTGTCTTTTTTTGTTTTCTGATCACACCATGTCAAAAAAGGAATTATCAGAAGAAGAATATGTTTTTTCCCCCCTAACAGGGAGTCCTGGGTGAGGGGCAGGTTTCGGAAATGGACTTGTGCTTCAGTGGTGTTTGCTTGAACTATTTGGCTCATGTGACTGGATTCCAGAGAGATTTGACTAAGGAAATTTCCATGTCCCTTTTGGGTATGTTACCTACAGATGTCCAAAAGACTGTGGACTCCCACTTATCTACCTTGCAGTCAACCTCCAATGAAGCCAAGTGTCTGCTCTCCACTGCAGCTGATGGCACAACCAGGGCAGCAGACACCGGCATCACCATCATACCTAGATGCGTCTTTGTGACTTCATGGAAAGCTTCAAGATATCCTTTGCCAATGCCTCCTTTGATGGATCAACATTTTTTTAGACCCAAAGTGAAAGACATGCTTAACAGGAGTCATCAGGATGGTAAGACTCTCTCTTTTGTGGGAATCTGTTTCTCTACTCCACAAGGATTCTTTTCTAGGAAACAAAGGATGGGAACAAAAATGTTATTCCGAACGCCTTGTAATTCTTACCAAGATTTTTTGGAGATGGGTTTCTTATGACATTGCACTAGTGGCTGAGGCAGACCACACAATCAGGGCTTCAGTGGTCCTTTCTCATAGAAGCCCTACCAGTGCCCCTGAATGGTTGCCAGACTACTGCACACTGGAGGCAGTTGGGGGGGGTACTTGTCTTTACACCTTCTAGACTGGCAAGATGTAACCACAGATTCCTAGGTGCGAAAGATAATTTTCAGAGGCTACTCAGTTTTCTATTTCCTTCCTCCTCAGAAAAAAAAAAGAAATGTTCCACCCAGTTAGTGGGTACCAGCAGTAATAGAAATTTCAAAGCTACTAGAAAAAATAGTAATCCAACGAATCCCCCAAGACCAGTTAGATTCTGGAGTCTACTCAAGGTTAATTTTAGTGCCAAAAATGATGGGGACCTCAGACCTTTTTTTGGATCTCAGTCATCTGAATCATTTCATGAAACAGACAAAATTCCAGATGGTCACTCTACAGTCCATATTACCTCTGTGAGGAAGGACAATTGCATGCGTTCGAAAGATCTCCAGGATGCTTACTATCATGTGAAACCTAGAGAAGGCCTCCAGGAGATTTCTCAGTTTCTGGCTGAGTGTCACTACCAATTCAGAGCCCTACCTTTTGGTCTCACCATACCCCCGGGGTGTTCACCAAGATCATGGCTGTGGTGACAGCACACTTGCATCTGCTAGGGATCCAGGTTTTCCCGTATCTCAACATCTGACTCCTATCTGCTTTCTCCGAGCCTCTGCTTTTACACCATCTAGACCTTGTACACTCCCACATGACATGGTAACGGGTTCCAAACAAAAATTCAATTGTACAGCAGTAGTGAAGAACCAGGACTTAGAGCCAGTATCTCACTTTATTGATGTCACAATGCTAAAACCAGTTACTAAAATCAGTTAAGTGCTTTCATCTTGTTGATTTAGGACTTCATCAGAACTAACATTACTTCATGTTAATTGTCTTTAAATAACATCCTTCTACCACCACCAATTGTATTCTGTTGCATTTGCATAATGAATTGTGCTTTAAAAATACAGTGTGCCTTAAAAAAGATTGTGTCTGAAGAATAAATATATAAATACATATGTGCATCTGTAACCAACCCACAATTGTCACAATATTTTCACTATATGAATAAATATACCTAAAATGTAAATAACAAGCAGAATGTAGGTGAAACTTAAAATTAAAATTAGAATAATAAAATACACAAACTTAAAAGGTGACCTAGTATCACTTCTAACCATTATAATACTTAAGTTTCAAAACAAAATTTATATTACAGTGATCATTTAGACCTGGAAAATTGAAAGCATTCAGACGTAGCTGCCACGTGGCTCACAAACGTTCAGGTAAAATACTACTTTGAGCATCTGGTACGATTTGTTGAATTACAAAAAACCCAGATCTATGCTCTGCATGGTCAGTGATATGCTTGTATAATGCATTAGTACTTTTGCATTTCTTGATGTTGGGCATGTGCTCACTCTTTCACGGAATCTTCTAGAGGTCTTACCTATGTGAAATGCGGGATACCCCAGACATTTTGCCATATAAACTATGTTTTTTGATTGACAGTCAAAATGCCCATTCAGGGAAATTTTAAATTGTTCGACTGTAAACTCCTTTCTTGTTGGCAAGATGTTAGGACATTGTTTACATGCCCCACATTTAGTTACCTATAGGTCTGTTGCAGACATTTTTGTCTGTTTTTCCCCAAGAATGTCCTTAAAGGATGGATCTTTTTTGAATATCACCTTTGGAGTCCTGCCTAATAGTTTAATAATAGGTTTCTCAAATGACAGGAGCTCCTAGTTTTTGCACTATCCCTATTATATGTGGTGATAAATCCAAAACTCCCATTATGGAAGTCTACATTCGCTTCTTTGGTGTCCTTCAAACTTTTTTGTAGTGTTTACATTATGTAGGTCATAACTGAGAATTGGTAAATTCCTTTAGATCTTTTTTGAACTACTTCATTCCGTATATTGACCAGGAACTCACTTGGATAGCCCCTATTACTAAACATGTTCAACATCATTTCCACTTCAAGAAATTCTGTATCATCAGTGACCATACAAGCTGCCCTTAACATTTGTCCCTTAACTACTGATCTTTTTTGGTAGTGGGAGTGACAGCTGTTAAATTCTAAATGAGTTAGAAAAAGTGGGCTTCCTGTAATAGCAGTCTATTACCCTCTTTAAAACTTAATTTAATATCAAGGTAGTTAATTTTTTCTGTACGAAAGGTATGTGTAAATTCTAAAAATTGTGTATGTTTGTTTATAAATTCAATAAATTCTTCTAGCTTTTCCAAAGTACCTGTCCGTAAAAGAAACAAATCATCCAAATATCTTGTGTAGTACTTAATATGTGATTTGAAGTGACCTTCCAGTACATATTTGGTCTCCCAGTACAGCATAATTAAATTGGCATAAGGGGGCACATGCAGCCCCCCTTGCAACTCTTACTACCTGTTTGTAATATTGTGCTTCAAAGGCAATAAAATTGTTTAACACTGATTCCATTAGTGTAACTAAAAGATTAATAGGGTCTGCCCCAAAATTCTGGCATCTGTCAATTGAGCCTCTAACCAGGCCAATCCTGTGTTGTGAGGTATGACAGAAAATAGGGTTTTAACATCGATAGTAACAAAAATTGTATTTGGAATAATCTCTAAGTTGTTCAAATTTGCCAGAAATTCCCACCAATCTTTACATATATGGCCATATTTGGCCAAACATTGTTTTAAATAAAAATCCACAAATTTGGCTATAAAAAATGTCTTTGACTTTTTATCATCCACAATATGTCTAAACGGTGAATGGTTTAGGTTTCGGTCTTTGTGGATTTTTGGAATACCAAACAGACTAGCTATAACTGGATGCTCATTGTTCAAAAAATCATATTCACTCAAAGTTATTTGATTTTGAAATATATTATGCAGCATAGCATCAATCTTAGAATAGGCAATGTTCATCTCATTTATAGAAACTTCTTGATATGAACCATCTGCCAACAATGAAAACAAATTCTTCGTATAATCTTCTACATCCATAATTGCCATATTCCCACCCTTGTCTGGCTTCATTATACATATTGTGCATTAGTCAGTTCCTCAACAATCTTTCATCTGGGGTTAAGTTGTCAGGTGTTGGGAAGGTATTGGAAGTACTATTTTGCCTGAAATCTAGCTCACAGGCTTTCTCAAAAATACCAATTAGACCATGCATTCATCTCTCTCTGAACAAAATTATTACATTCAAACCAAACCCACAGGTTTAGTTTTCTACAAATCAATTTCAGGTCTATTAATAATTCATCAATTCGCTCTCTACGAGCAGGAACAAAAGTAAACCCTTTGATAAATCAGAGTGTTCCACGGTCAAAAACCTGGTGGAATAATTGAAAAGTTTAAAGTCTCCCACTGTATTGTGCACAACAACCACTAGTGCAGAGGTAGTTTTGTTAATAATTAAGTCATTTTCCACTTGAAAAGTAGAATTGCATCCTGTAAAATGTTCAACTATGTTAAAACAAAAAGTTTCAAAGAAAAAGTTCTCATCAACGTTTACCATGGCGTTAGTTATTACACCATCCTTCTGTAATTTGGTAATGGAGCAACCAAGGCAGCATAAAAAGCAATAAAATCTCATCTTAAAAACATTTTATTATATCCAGAAATATGAGGTAAGCGCTTTCGCATAAAATGCTTCTTCAGACCTTTTTATGCTGCCTTGGTCGCTCCATTACCAGTTTACTGTTTGTATTTTGGTTATATTATACAAGCGTTCATTTTGTGGGTTGTCGTTCATTTGTTTTTGGTTATCCTTCTATAATTGTTGACCTGCTTCGGACGAGCTCCTTGTGTTGTGTAGTTTGAATTGAAAAGTCTTGGTTCTGCCCCTTTTGAAAAAACTGGTTTTCTGCTTTTGTGTTAGATTTCCTCGTTTGATTACGAATCCGCTCCGAACATCTTGTTTCCTTCATTGTCACTTCAGTTCCCTCATCCGTCCCTGGTTGACACCTCTCAGGCGATGACGTATTCATCTGGGCCATTGGAGTTGATTGGTTGGATAGCCCAGTTTGGTTACTGTGGTTACGTATTGACATAGGATAGGCTGTTCCACAAAGGAGGGCTTTCTGGTCTTTCTCTATTTTCTTGTTTTTTGCGTAAAAAGAAATCATTACAGACCTTTTCAGTTTTGGATATGATGTTATTGTAGTTGGTCTGGTAATAATGAAATAGCAGGTCATCACGTATGGCTGCGTTTAGTGTTCAATGCAGCCATTTGCTTCTTGTGTTTAATTAGCAAGCCCATCGTATCAGTACCAGCGTGGTCAAATATTTTGTGCAATTGCTGATAACATTCAGCATCAAAATCAGTTCCATTGGGGTAAAACCACAATATGAGCCCTTTGGGAACAATGTGTAGATTTATATTATGCTGCAAATACGCATTCTCGAGGTGCATCTTTTTGAATTTGAACAATAACACATCAAATCTTTTAAGTTTGTCCAACATTGAAGTTTGATCATTTGTCTTATTATTATACTGATTGATAGTGTTTATTACGTTTTCAGAAAAATTAAAGGGATTTTGTGCCCAAGAGAAAATAAATTCAGCTCGTTTATCTCCCCCAACAGTTTCCACATTACAGTTTGGTGTGATGTCTTGTAAATAGGTCTGTGGGGTTGCTTGTGTTAAAGGCAAACCGAGGGTGGAATCCTGTCCTCTCGATGCTGTTGTCAGCTTGCACACACTCACACGACATGGCAACTGATTCCAAATAAAAATCCAATTGAACTGCAGCAATGAAGAACCAGGACTTAGAGCCAGTATCTCACTTTATTGATGTCACAATGTTAAAACCAGTTACTAAAATCAGTTAAGCACTTTCATCCTGTTGATTTAGGACTTTAGCAGAACTAGCATCACTTCCTGTTAATTGTCTTTAAATAACATCCTTCTACCACCACCACCAATTGTATTCTGTTGCATTTGCATAAAAAATTGTGCCTTAAAAATACATGGTTCTTCATTGCTGCTGTTCAATTGCATCTAGACCTTATGCTTGAATGGTTACAGAAATTAGGGATAATAGTGAATTTTCACAAATGCCACCTTACACTAACACAACAGAGCTCGTTGAATGCCACCTTGATTACCAACTTACAGATCATCTGTCTTCCCCAAAGCAGGGTTTAGTTACTCTGCCTTGTAGTGATGTAAGTGCTTTATCATCCTTCACCCCCCAGCGTAGCTGATCCTACAGCTGTGTCTAATGACTTCTACAGTACAGTGGCACAATGGTCTGAAGATATACATTCATTATATGTAAAATTTGACTCACTGAAATATGCAAACAGCACTTTGCCTGGTGGATTACGTCATTGTCCATGATAAAAGGTCACCTTCTTTCACATGGAGTCACCAGTAGCAGCAGTAACCATAGGCACCTCCCTTCTAGAGTAGGATGGGGGGGGCATTTTGAAGGAAGGATGGTCCAAGGTGCATAGTCGCCTAGAGGCCAGTCTACACATCAGCATCTTGGAGATGAGGATGATCCTCTTAGCATTAAAGGACTTTCAGGATCCCATCCCCAAGGGTGAGATATCCATAGACACAAACAATATGACAGAGGTATGGTACCTAAAGAGGGAGGAATTCATTCATATCCATGTTGTAGAGAGGCCATGTGGGTCTGGCAATGGGTGAAGTCTTCACACCACTTTTTGATAGCAACCCACATCCCCGGTTTATCCAGTGTATTAGCAAACAGGTTGGGCAGTATTGTCCTGATGCCTCGCAAGTGATCCCTCAACCCAAGACTGGCAACACTGATCTTCTGTCACTATGACCAACCTTACTGCAACCTCTTTGCCTCTCCTCTGAACAAGTGCAGCAGTAACCTTGCCCTGATCCCTCCACAGGGTCAGTCACTGAGGAATGCTCTGGTCCACAGTTGGTCCTTAGGTCTCCTGTATGCTTTTCCTCCCTTGCCTGTAATAAACAAATTCATCAAGAAAGCCAGACAGTACAAGACCAGGCTTATCCTTATCGCCCCCTTCTAGCCCAGACAAACATGGTTCCCCTTCTGTGGCCTCTACAAGTGCATCCACCATGGATGTTGGATCATTATCCAGATCTTCTCTTACACCCATCTGGATTGCCTCCTCCAGACCAAATATCCATGAAATTAACCACATGGTTTCTCCAGTTTTAACCATAGCCAGAGATGCCAGGCTTCCCACCACAGAAGTCAAGATTATATTGACTTCTAAGAACCAGCCATAAAAAGTATACCATGGCAGATAGAAGAGATTTTCCATTTGGGTGATCTCCAGAGGATTGGACCCTTTCTCAGCACCACCATTCCATTAATCTTAGAATTTTTGTCTGAACTCTTTGACAAAGGTTCCAGTTATTCCACCATCAAAGTTCAAATGGCTGCTATCACCAAATTCCTTATAGGCCATACTGATTCTTCAATTGCTTCCCTTAAGATCTAGTTCCTCCATGAAATCTTACCATAATGCTACAGGCTGCATTGCAACCACCTTTTGAACCTGCAATTATGGCAGACCTGAAGTTTCTAACACGGAAACCAATTTTTCTGACGGCAGTTGCATCAGCTAGATGAATTTTGGAATTACAAGAGCTTTCTTGTAAACCTCCCTATTTAGTTTTTCACAAGGACAGGGTCTCTCAGAACTAAATGTGTCCTTTCTTCCCAAGGTGGCATCCGAATCTAACTTAAATTAGTCCATACATGTACTGGTATTTTTCCCCAAATAGTTTAATAAAGGTGAATACATGTTACATTTATTAGATGTTTGTCAACTTGGGTTTTACCTTCACAGGACAAGCAATTCAGAAAATCAGATTAGCTTATTGCCTTTTCAAAACCAAAGTTTGGAAAATCTGACACTAAGGTTACCCTTTCTAGATGGCTGTCTGACTGCATTTCATATGTCTGTAACAAAAAACAATTGACTCTACTATCAAAACCTAAGGCTCATTCCAATAAAGCAATTTCTACTTCAACAGCATTCTTCTGAAGACTTCACATTGATATTTGTGCTGCAGCAACTTGCTCCACAATCCATACCTTTGTGTGTCATTATAAACTGAATGTACAATCCAGATCATGTTATTTTGGCTCCACAATACTCAGGAATGTCTTTCCTTGATATCACCCAAATAGGTAGCCTGAGAATCTGTCCCATGTGTTGAATTGGATGAAAATAGGCAACATAGGATATGAAAGTTATCTGCTTACCGTAATGATAGATCCATGTAGTATGATTTTCATCTGGTTTAACTTTCCACCCCCCTTCCTAAATTGATAAATATGATTTTGGAATTGACCGGGTGGTCACCACTGAATTCTTTCTCTGTATCAACAGTCCTGCTCTGACTGTTGTGTTTTCTCCCTTTATTTTGTGTTGCTATTGTCATATGTACACAGCTGCAGGGTATTTTTGCTACACTGGGGAAAAATCCATCTGAGGTATTAGGGTAGAGTACAGAGAATTATGGTTAGGGGAGGAGTCGGAAAACCAAAAGAAGTTTGGGGGTCAGCCCCAAGGTTGGATCTGGTCAGATCTCACAACTAACATATTGAACCAGATCAAATTCAGACAACATGAGGTCTATCATTGTGGTAAGTATATAACTTTCAATCCAGTGTTATATTTTCCATCTGGCTTCAACCTGTGGGTTATCGGATTTGAGACAAGTCAAATCCTCAGACTTTAACTCGTCAGGCACCACCTCCCTTACACACAATCCCCCACTCCTCAACCAACCCCTCAGATAAAGTTTGCTGCCATTCCTGTCAGCATCTCGATCTAGCATTGCATTAGCATATCCTTTCAAATAGTTTTTTTAAGGTAGTTCTTTCACTTGCTTTTTTCTCCCTTACCGTAGTTAGAATAATTGTATTTAGAATGGATTTAGTATAGGTTGTTAGATAGTTATGTTAGGCTTAAATTTCTAGTGTTTGTGTACAGTAGTATTAGGCCTTCTTGACCTTTTTTGTTGGCTGTGGTGTTTTTATTCTTTGGTAGTTTAGTGTTCTATTTGGTAGTGGTAGCTCCTGTCGTAAGGTATGGGATTTGATTCTCTGTTTAGGGTAGTGTGTGTGTGTGTGTGTGTGCGTGTGTGTGTGTGTGTGTGTGTGTGTGTGTGTGTGTGTGTGTGTGTGTGTGTGTGTGTGTGTGTGTGTGTGTGTGTGTGTGTGTGTGTGTGTGTGTGTGTGTTAGGAAAGCCAAGAGTTATTGCTTGGGTACTGCTCATCTGGAACTCCCCTGCGATATCTGTAAGGGGTTTGGGTCCAGGGCAATCAGTGAACAACGGGTGAAGTTGGTCCTTAAGGGCCTTCTTCCAGCTGTTTTGTTTTCCTCTTCTGCTTCTTTGGTGCCAGGAGTTGGATCCGATAGGTACCCTTCTTCCAAGCACTCCAAGATCATAACAGGTCCTCTCTCATTTCTCTCCTGGTCCCTCTTCTGACTTGCTGGACCCAAAGGTCCCACAGCCTTTAGGTGTCCCAGCCACCTCAGCACCTGCATCTGCAGTAAGACCAGGGCTCCATCTCTGGTACTTAGCCTTCCCAGTCCATTCTTTGTTAAAGGGGCTCCATCAGGTCAGGTAGCTTCTCCCTTTCTCCATCCCCTCCACTGAAGATATCACTGGAGTACTCACCCACCCACCCCAGTTTCGAGTATCCCCAGCTCTGGTCTGGCAGACCGATTACTCATCCTTCAAGTGACTCTCCAAGCCCCCATCTGTGGCTTTGTCCATTTGGGTATCAAGTTTAGTGGGCAATTTCAAAGCTTCTAACTTGGTGCAGACACAAATGCAATTAGGTCTTATCCCTTTGGGTCCAGAACTTGTTCCAGGAACCTTGACTCCATCACCCTGGCTTCCTCCCTTGACCCCTTTGGATCCAAGGTGCTTGGGCATTGCTGTATTCCCACCCTCAGTGATAGATGTGATGATGTGGCCATCTCCAGTTCCAGTCTTAAATTGGTCTTGTTGACTCTGAACCTCAGGGCCATGGCATTATGGCTGATGTTTCCAGGTCAGGGTTGATGGACTCAGCCTTGAGATCATCAAACCCACTCTGAGCTTTGGCTCCTATCATGATGTCAGAGGGAGGTGTAGCTCCCTTGAACTCAGGCATGTGTCTGGTATTTTCAGGTACAGAGACCATCAGCTCCATGAGGGCACTATCCACTTCTACCTTCAAAGTCATGCAGAGGATGTTCTCTAAAGAGATGGGTTGGGGTACCCAGCCAGTGTTGCATCCCCTTTCTTATCTCGGGTTGTGACCAATCATCAGCCTTTTCTGGGACAGCCTGTGACAGGTAGACTCCAATCTACTCCTCTAATGGGGTGTGTTGCCTCTTCCCCCCTCTCCTATTGCTTCACCAAAGTGGGAGGGCACAGGTAAGAGGCAATACAAAAGGAGTTTCTCACCAAGGGTACTGACCTTGAGGAAGGCAGGAGGGTCCCATAAGTCTCTGTAGGATGATGCCTCCTTTGGTGACTTCTTGGAGTTTCTTTGCTAATATGGGCAGTGGACCACTGAACCCCCCAGTCCAGAGGAGTCAGTGTTTTTGGAGGCCTCCAGCATGGGCCCATACACTCCTTAGGGTTCCCCTTCCAGATGCGCTTATAGATTGAATATCTCAGAGAGCTTGGAAGGAACCCAATATGGTGGAGCCTTTTCATAAGAAACCTGGCAAAATTCTCCTTCCAAGGATTGACCATATTGGAGTAAGGATCCGGATGAATGCAATTATGATGGTGGCCGCCACCACCACCAAAGATGTGCCATGCTGATAGACTCCTACCCAAGAAGACTGAATGCTGTAATTAAATCAAAATGTGCTTTAACAAAGTATTAGTTTAAGGGTGAGCACACTTATGCAACCAGCATATTGTACATTTTTTATTTTTTATTTGTTATATTACCCTCCAACAGCTTTGTTTGTTTTTCAATTGAATTGTACAGGTTATAGGTCATATTAAAGGTGGGAAAGTTGTTGGTGAGTACTAAGACTAGGATATTCGAGCCCCTTGTGCAGGTGGAGACTATCTGTCCCAGAGCATTTGTATTGACAAAGTCCAGGAACCTTAGGGCAAGCTTGTTCGTGCTCATATATGACTCCCAATTGATGGAAGGATAGTTGAAATCACACATGACCAAGGTGTTTGGCTGTATCGTGAGTAACTGAAGTAGGTCCAGGTAGGCAGAGTGGTTCACATGGTTCATGGTGGGGGACCTATAGTTAACAATGATATGGAAGGGGATTTTACCTACAGTTAGTTAGATGTTGAGTAGCTCTAGAGAGTCATACTGTTTGACCAGTCTTGAGGTGTATTTGTCTATAATGAAGCTGGATATACCTCCACCTTTGGTTCTTTCATGCTCATTTTGAGGTCTTAATGTGTGGAAGGCACTGTAGCCTTGTATGACTGGGGAGACTGCACAGACACTGGCATCTTCCAAGGTAAGGAGTGCTGCAGTTTCTGATTTCGACTCCTAGCATTAGGCAGCATAACCTTGAATTTGCATCTAGTGGATTTTTTATACGTTGGGAATTTTGTTGTTATGATATTGCCTAAAAAAGGCACTATGGGAGAGGCAAGTACCTTTGCCAGTAACCGAAAGTGAAGAAGTGACAGGTGAAGACCATCTCTTGCAAAGCAGCATGGTCTGTTGACCATATCTTCCCAGGCTGACAGATACTGGATCCCCCTAGATTGACACAGAAGCTAAGCCAATTGTTGAAGTCAAACATTTTTAGTTTATATTGAGGCATCAACCTAGGTGAAGGTAGAATGCTGATCAGAGCTAGGGACATACCTGCCTGGGACACACAATCTGAGAGCTCAGTCTTATCTCTTCATATAGTCCAGTGAGGTACATCTCAAGTCATTCACTCCAACATGGACTATGACAGAGTCATAATGGTACTTGTTGAGAGACTGTCCTACTACAAATGGAAGTGGGCCTTCCTGACTTCCATCAGGTCCCAGATACTGTAAAGTCCAACTGCATCACAGAATTTTGGTAGCTCTCCCATTCAGGAGCACACCCCCATTCCAAAAAAAAAAATACATGTAACATGGCACATATATACTATGCCTGCTGATAGTTATCCAGACGAGGGTAACCTGAGATGAGGCCAGGATATCAAAGTCTTCGGCTCCAGAGCCCTTCAGGGACATAAAAAACTGATATTGAAAGGACTTCCCTTCCAGAGGGTCCATAATCACCTTGGATCCTAAGGCATCCACTTCCCCTCCCTCCAACAAGAAGAATAAGGAGGAGGGCAGAGCCAAAGAGAGACAGAGAGAAAACCAAACAGAAATCAAAGGTGTCTGAAGACAGGAAAGAACTAAGAGGAGGTCTCCTGACCCCACAGTTATTGCAGGTCCAGCAAAAAGGGTTCCTAGACAGTCGGATTCAGTTGGATCCAGACTCCACATCCAAAGTCAACCTTCACTCTGGCAACAATCAGTCTTATGCTTCATTCACATATTTTGCAAGTACCTTCAAAGCCTGCTTCAATAGTGTCTTCATCCAGATCTGACTGATCTACTAGAAGTGTCATGGAGTTTGAAGTTGACTGAATGATGAGGTTTCTGAGGACTCAGATTCAGATGGGACTTCTCCTGGTTCCATCCCTGAGAAAAGATCTGGGATCAATCACTTCCATCCTGACCCTGACTTTTCATTCTTCTCAGCTTCCTAGTCTGTCCCCATTTCTGGAGGTGATGTACTTCAGATCCAGCCTTACCTTGGTACCAGCATTAGAGTCAACAGTTCTCAAGATTTCAGCTTTAACATCTTCCCACAGGTTCAACTTTGATGCTTTCAGGTCCAGCAGAGTCCTGGAGTCAGCATGTTGGTGTTGAAGCTCCAGAGGTAGAGACAGCACAGAGACATTCAGAGCCATTGCTGCCACTTGCGGCCTCTGCACTTGACAGCTCAGTTCTGAGGTCCTCCTCGGGTCCTTCAACTTTTGGACTCGAGATGCCTTCGGACTTTATCAGTTTGGCAGGCTCTTAAGTACCAGTGGTTGAGTCAGCTTTTGAGGCTGTGGAAAGAGCACTGGCTGGACCAAGACATCTGGTATGCTCACAGAGCTTGGATCCATTGGGACTCCTGAAGACTGCACCCTTTTCTTCTCATTCTGGTAGAAAGGGACAGATGGATCCATTAGGCTTTGAGACTACTTGATCTCAGGTCCCCCATCCATTTTTAATGCATCTCCTTCAGGTATCCCGAGGAACATTCCTCAGAAAAGGACTTAAGAGGAATCATATCAACTTCTCTTCTGAGTCTGTCACCAAAGACACCAACTTAGATGAGGGAGAAGATTTTCTAAGATGCCCTCTGACATCCTAGAATTGATGAAACTGTGTGTGTGTGTGGGGGGGGGTGTCCACCAAAGCCTCTTCTTCCAGAGTCAACCTTTCTTGAAAGCTTTGACTCTGACCCTTCAATGTCCTTGGTGATCCCTCCTCATGACCCATTAGTCAACATCATTACTCAAAAAACTTGGAAGGAGCCTGATGTGGCAGAACCCAACCCCAAGAAATAGGAAGTTCTGGGCTAAGGGTCCTCCTGTAGATGTCATGGTGGTAGCAGCAGCCACAAAAAAAAGAACTATCCAAGGAGATATCCTGTGTTCATCCCCCAACAGGGAGTTTAGAGCTTTGGCCAGATTGGGGAAATGGACATATGCCTCAGCCACTTTCTGTATTCAGCTACTGAATCATATGGCTCACTTGACACGTTTCCAGAAAGATTTGATTAAAGAACTTTCAAATTCTCTGGCTGGTACCTTACCAGTGGATGCCCAAAAAAGTGTAGAGTCCCAGTTGTCAACCCTCAAATCCATTATGAATGTATCCATGAGAAATCCTTCTAATGCAGTAGATGGTGCAGCCCATACTGACATTAAGATGCATAGACATGCCTGAATCTGACTTTGTGGAAATCTTCAGAATGTCTTTCATCAGTGCCCCATATGATGGCTCCACTTTGGATCGAAGGGTCAAGGGCACACTTACCAGAAGTGAACAGGACTGTAAGACCTCATCTGCCATTGCTATCCATTTTCATCCCTTTAGAGATTCTTCTCCAGGAATCAAAGAGGGAAAAGAAAAATGTGGTTCAAAAATTCTCAAGGCTTTTACCAGGACACCTCTAGAGTGACAGGGCCTGCTAGAAGCAGAGATGAAGGCAGTTACTTGGGAAGTCACCCTAGAGGCAGAGTCCATCTGCAAAATCAAGGTTTCTGTGGTCCATTCACAGAGAAACCTTTCCAGCATCCCTGAATGCTTGCTCAGCCACTGCACTGAGAAGGTAATCAGGAGACACGTCTCCTTACACCCTCTGGCTTAGCAAAACATAACTCAATGTTCATGGGTGCTAAGGATCATTTTCAGAGGTTATACAATTCCCTTTATAGAAACCCCAAGAATAAAATAAAAGATTCCCAACATTCCACCCAATCATTTGGAATTTGCAGTAATAGAAGTTGCTGGTCAAAAGAGTCATCCAACCAGTCCCTCAAGATCAGTTGGAATCCAGAGTCTATTCAAGGTTCTTTTTAGTTCCAAAAATGACAGAGGACCTGAGAATAATTTTGGATCTCACTGAATTAAATCAGTTTGTAAAACAGACACAATTTCACATAGTCATGATACAGTCCATTCTGCCTCTTCTCAGAAAGGATGATTGGATGTGCTCTATATTTCTCCAAGATACATACTGTCACATAAAGATCCAGAGGCATTCAAGGAGATTTCTCCATTTCCAGCTGGGAGTCAATCACTTCCAATTCAGAGCGTTGCCTTTTGGTCCCACCACAGTTCCCCTGGGTGTTCACTAAGATAATAGCAATGGTGACAGCCTTTCTCAGGCTTCAAGGGGTCCAAGAATTCCCATATCTGGATGACTGACTTTCAACTGCTACCTCTAGGGAATCTACTTCTAACACACCGGTCATTCCTACTAGAACTGTCATTGGCTCTGGGTGTTTCCATCAACATAAAGGAGAGCAAATCACAGCCAGGTTAATCCATAGGATTCAGAGGCTGCCAGATAGACACTGTACTTCATATTGCAAAGCTACCCACATTGCATATCAAATCAATCAGATCAATTGCTCTTCAGGTAATCATGCACACCCCCAGGCTTGACTGATATTAAGACTTCTTGGGCTAATGGCATCTTCCATAGTGATGGTCCCATTAGTCAGATACCACATGAGAGTTCTACAATGGACATTAGCTGTACAATGTTCCCAGGAAATTCATCCCCTTCACCACAAAATTTCACTCGCACAGATCTGCAAGAACGATATCCACTGGTGGATTACATCCATTTCAAGTCTCTCTGGGCAGACATCTCTCACCTCTGATAACCAAAGCCACAGTGACAACGGGCTCCTCCTTTTTTGGGTGGCATTTCAAAGGGAGACCAGTCCAAAGAATGTGGTCCCCATTAGGGGTCAACCTTCACATCAACATCTTGGAGTTAAGAGCAGTCCTCATGTTGCAGGCACTTCAGGACCATCTACCCAAGGATGCGATTTTCATATATTCAGGCATGTCAGTAGCTTGATACATCAACAAGCAAGGTGAAACCAAATCATACCGTCTTTGTGAGACACCACATGAGTCTGACAATAGGTGATGTCTTCAACCCGCTTTCTAGTAGTACTGCGTATACATGGGACTTACAACATCCTAGTGGACAAGTTGAGCAGAACTATATCACTGCTTCACAAGTGGTCTCTCAATGTATCAATGGCAACAAAGATCTTCAGCCACTGGGACCAATCTTGCTGTGACCTGTTTGCTTCTCACCTAAATCAACAAATATAGAAATTACTTTACCCTCATCCATCCACAATGTCAGCCACTAAGAGATGCTCTCGTCCATGGCCCCCATTCCCCTTATCTCCAAGTTCATTCAGAAAGAAATGGAGTGCAAGACCAAAGTAATCCTCATTGCCCACTTCTGGCTTTGACAGGTACGGTTCCCCTCTCTTTGGCCTCACTTAGTTTACCCATCTTGGGTGCTGGATTCCTTCCTGGATCTCCTCAAACACCCCTCTGGGATGCCTCTACCAGACCTACAGACCCTAAAACTAACTGCATGGTTTCTCCATGTCTAACAATTGCAAAAGGTGACAGGTTATCTTCCCAAGTAATACAAATAATTTTGTCCTTTCAAAGGAATTCTACAAAAAAGGCTTACAAGAGCAAATGAAAATGCTTTTCCATCTGGGCTTCTGATAAAGGTCTAGACACTTTTTCAGCACCACTTCCAAAATCCTTGAATTCCTTTCAGAGCTTTTCATGTCTTGATCTAGTTATTCTACAAAGTACAATTGGCAGCCATCTCAAACATTGACACAGGATTCAAGAACAAGTCCATTGCTTCTCAAAATCTCTATGGCCTTTTTAAAAGGTACCTTTTTATTGAGGCCTCCAGTTTGTGATCCAGTCCCTCCCTGAGATATCACCATTTTGTTGCAGTTCTTAACTCAGAAACTTTTTGAACTTGCAGCATTCACAGATATGACATTTCTGTCCTGGAAGACTATTTTTGGTTCCCATCACCTCTGCCAAATGAGTATCAAAACTTCAGGCACTTTCATGCAAAGCTTCCTCCCTAATATTTCAAAAAGATAGTGTGTCATTGAGAACAAACCCTTCCTTTCTTCCAAACATAACTTCCAAATCAAATTTAAATCAACAAATTGATTTATCAGCTTTCTTCCCCAATTTCTCAAATAAAGAGGAACATGTATTACATCCATTAGATAAACACAGACAGCACAAGTTTTACTTCCATCATACCAAGACTTTCAGAAAATCAGACCAACTGTTCATATCCTTCTCCAAGAAAAAGCTGTCAATCTGTTTCTAATATTAGTCTTTTAAGATGGTTAGCTAACTGCATTTCCTTTATCTATGATTCAGTAAGTATGCTTCTACAATCAAAGCCTACATTACCTGCTACAAGGGCTATGGCAACCTCTACATCCTTTGTTAGACGAGTTCTCTTAGTGACATTTGTGCAGCAGCAACTTGGCCATCAGCTCACACTTTAGTATCTCTCTAAAAATTAGATGTACACATCTTTTGGATCTGCCATTCTCAAGATTATCCTTCCTTGAGACCACTCAGGTACCCACTGGGTAGCTTGGGAATCTGTCCCACATGTTGAATCAGATGAAAGAAAGACATCAGATACAATTACTTACTCACCATAATGACAGATCTGTGTTGTCTTTTTGTCTGGTTCAATTCCCCTCCCACCTTCCCCCTACCAAATTATCATTCTGCTTTTAGGGATCAACCAGATTTCCTTGGGTCCCTGTCTGATCTTTTATACCTCTTATACTTTTTAGTGTTTTCTTTTTTTCTCTTTGTCCTATTGCAGGGGGGCTGTGCCCCCTGCACCCCCCACAACCCCTGCTACGTATATATTACAACTCCAAGATCACACAACAGTACTGACAAGGGTAAATTCTTGCCTGTTGTCAACATAATGTCGATAGGTAATTTGCATGCACTTTCTGTCGACCAAATGAACTACTTAATATTCATGCGTTGACCATATGTGTCAATCAAATGAATGTTAGACCATATGAATTTCAACATTTTGATAGTAAACCATATATATATATATATATATATACATATATATATATATATATATATATATATATATATATATATATATATATATGTCTGCGTGTGTGTGTATTCATATTTACACATAATGACCTTTTATGCTGAGTGAGCAAATTCAATGTGAGCTAATTCAGGCAGGAGAGGGGAATTGGATATAGGGAAGGAGTCTGAGCTCTTGGATCTAAAACACTGTGTAAAGCACCAATAACGTACATGTTGAACCAGAAGAAAAGACGACAACACTGCTCTGTCGTTATGGTGAGTAGATAACTTTTATTTTTCTCTTTCTACAGATAAACCCAGCAAATTCATTCCTTCATCCAATGTGCTTGTCATCTGATAGAGATAGTAGGGCCATGGACTGGTATGACAAAAAAAGTGTGTATCTCTATCACCCTGGCATTTAGGATCATAAACTACCAAGCAAAAATGACTAAGTATTATCTATTCTGGCAAACCTGAATAAGACTCTAGATGAGTTTGAGGATGATGAATATAATCTCAGGCTGTGTCTATGCTCAACAATGCCATGTAGGTAGCCTGACACTCCCTTAATTGCAGCTATGATGCTGCAGATTCTTCCTCCACAATAGCAACCACCAGTTTGGCCATATGCAGATTTGCTTGGCTTTGTTTCCAGTCCCTTCCTGAAGATATCAAGGCCAAGCATCTAGACTCCCCTCTTCATAAGGACCTCTTGTTTGGCTCTTCTACTGCTTAAATCTTGAAATCCCTGCAGGATTTCAAGCAGATTTTTCTTACCTCATTTCCTAGATACTAAAGGAACTATCACTCTAAACCTGCCACCTTTGTCAGTATGGCACAAAACCCACCTCACAGGGGTAAAAAACACAGAAAAGAATATCAAGAGACTCCACAGGGGGGATTCCAAGCCTAGAAAATGTATTTTTTTCAGAAAAAAAATTGCTATTTTTCTGCTTTATCACACCCACCTAGGTCCAAAGATCCCTCTCTCTTTTCCAGAATGGGACTGCATTACTTCAGACAAATGGGTCTTGTCCATCATACAAAAAGGTTACAGAATGACTTGGAAAGAGCTACTCTCTCTCTCTCTCTGAAGGGAATTTCTTCACCACCTGCAAATTAATCTCATCTGTCCCTTATTTCAGGACCTGTTGTCCTACAGGGACTACAGGACCAGTTTTTACACAGGCTAGGAAAAAGGTTTGTACTCAAAAGACTTCCAGGTTCCCATGAAAGAGGGAACATGGGGGCACATTCTAGGTTTGTCATACCTCAACACCTTTTTAGAAGTTCTTTCCATCAAGATGCTCTATCTTTAGACCTTACATCCGTTAATCCTTCAAGCTTCCTTGTCACCCTAGACCTGAAGGACTCATATCTGCACATCCCTATTCACCCTGCCTGGAGGGAATTTCACTGCTTTTCAGCCTCTTCATTGTACTTTCACTTCTGTGCTTTACCCTTTGGACTGTCTGCAGCTCCCAGTCTCCACAAAGTGTCTAGCACCAGCTATTGGCTTTTGCAGAACCCAGGGGATACAAATGTTCCCCTACCTGGATGACCTTCTACTCCAGGCTTTATCCCAGGAAACTCTTCTGTTACATCTAAGCTTCACTTATTCCCCTCTGGAAAGACTGTGATTTCACTCTCAATCTCATGAAGTCTTCTCAGACACCATCCCAGGATATAGTTTTCCTAGGTCGCAGACTGAATACCCTGACAATGACATATTTTCTTTCCCAGGAAAAAAAGTTCTTTCTCTGACCAGTTACTTCTAGTCCTTGCTCCCCCTATCTGTGACCTCAACAAATGAAATTCTGAGAGCCCTAGTGTACATGGCAGCCACAGATCTGATAGTGCCTTATGCCAAATTACATGTGCGGAAGATCCAGTAGTACTTGAAGTCCCTTTAGTCTCAACAATGTCACCCAATGGACTTTCAAAAAAATCCTGTCTTGCTATTTCTAAACAAGGGGCTGCAATGGTGGATCTCTCAGATGAAGCTCAATGCAGGAGTTCCCTTCTTACCACCCAGGACCTCCACACAGACTCATCTGACCTGGGATCCCCTTCATAATGTTGACTTACTATTATGCTGACGTTTAAAACAACGAGATGACATTGCAAGTTTACAATCACAAACTTGCAGTGTTGTAGAACAGGACCAAAACTAAACACTTCCTAACAGCTCAGCGGAGAAGAACCAGCAGTAATGTCGTTGTCAAGCAAATGTTTTATTTCACCACAAGCAAAAAAGTGACACAAGCGCTTTCGCTCGGAAACTTCCGAGCTTTTTCAAGTAAAAACAGTCCCCTGGTAACCACAGTTACTTAAATAGCATAGTGCCAATTAATTAATTGATTTATACCTTGATTTTTAAAAAAACAATGCCGTTTAAAATCAAGTGATGTGAATACAATAAAAAAACAAATGGACATCACTCTAAAACTTGATATTGCTCTTTAAAAATACGTTCATGAATTTACCATAATAAAATTAATACTGTTGTAATTTCTTGGTTACAATTTTCCAACAATTAATTCAAAATGTCAGAAGAGTTAAATAATTTAATTCTAAAAATGCCATTCAGTAACCTTATGAGTAAATTGTCATATGGAAAACCAGTGCATTTAAAACTTTAATGAATATTCTAAAAAATAATAATATAATGAACAAATAAAGAGATAAAATAGTATGACAGTGGGAAAGTAGTAGGTAATAAGAGAAGATATAATAGGGGAGGGGGAAAAATAGTTATTAATAAAATAAAATAAAAGTGGCTGTATGTACAGTCATAACCTTGCCCTTCTTAACCTTAACACTGAATTGATACTTATAGTTTCATTAAGTCCGGGTGGTTTTCCAGCATCTAATCGTAGCTGCCAGATAAGCTCCCTATATTCCAGGGTTGCCTTCCAGTCACCTCCCCTGCTATCTCTGGTGACCTGCTCAAGAACTATGAACTTAAGTTTAAAATTGGGGCAATTAAGGGAATGCTTATAAAAAGCATTATTTTCCTTTTTCTTTTTTATTTCATAGAAATGCTCATAGAGCCTTTTTCTAAATTCCCTTTCTGTTTTACCCACATAGAAACTTGAGCAGGTCATGCATATACCCAAGTAAATCACCCCTTTGGTGCCGCAAGAAAAGTAACCCTGTGGTTTGATGTTATATTTTCTTGAATGAAGGAATACATTACATCCATTTAAAATTGCATAACATTGGTTGCAGGCACCACATTTAAAAGTCCCTTTACGGGAATTTTGCCTGCCTTCACACAGCCGTGGTCTTCTTTCAAACAATTCTTTGAAATTTGTGCTTCTTTTTCTAACAAATTTCGGCTTCAGGGAAAGGTTATGTTGAAAATCCTCATTCGACCTAAGGACTGACCAATATTTGGAAACCACCCTTTCTATTTCTAGGGCATTATTAGAATATGTATAAAAAAATCTATTACCCAGTGAATCATCACTAGTTTTTGTAAGGGGAGCCAGGTCTGTTCGTCCTTGGCCAAGGAGTGGTGCATATGTGGAATGCCTAAGCCTCCTTACCTCAGCTGTTAAGGTGCTCAACAAATCCAAGGGGTATCCACGTTGAGAAAACATCGAATGCAAAGTTGTGATTTTATTATCAAAGTCCTCCTCTTTGCTGCACATCCTGGAAGCCCTAATCAACTGTCCCTTCACTATTCCCTTTTTCTGATGAAAGGGATGCAAACTGGAATAGTGCAATAGGGAGTTGGAAGTTTAGTTACAATCACAAACTCCCGGAACATTGTACTCATCTCCAGGAAAGTAACCACTTGGCCACCATGGTGAACTTTGCCCTTTCTCCACTGTAGTGCAATCTCAGAGTTTGTATATTTAAGTAGGAGGTGTGTGTGTGTGTGTGTGTGTGTGTGTGTGTGTGTGTGTGTGTGTGTGTGTGTGTGTGTGTGTGTTTGTGATTGTAAACTTGCGATATTGTCATCTCGCTGTTTTTAGCATTGATGAATTGGTAAGTCGACATTATAAAGTAGATCCCCGACCTGGCATGGGACACACAGACCTGGCTGCACTACATTTCAGAGACAGTAGTCCCACAGAAAGATCAATGTACATGTAAAGGAAATGAAAGCCCTTGTTAAAGTCCTACTGGAGAACTCTTGCCTTTGGGGCCAAGGCCCCCTGAAAGTATACACAGGCAATGCCACAGTCATGTTATACTTTAAGAAAAAAGGGGAACTAAGTCTTAACAGTTGTGCATGCTAGCTCTGATGGCATGGGAATTAGCTACAAAAAGAAGTTTGTCCCTGAAGGAAGTTGGTGGACAGTGCTCTCTCACACTTTCTCAGCAGTTCCAGAGAAGACCTTAAAAAATGGATGTTACACAAGAAGTTTTTTTCTGGACAAAGTTCACAAGTGGGGTACCCCTCAAATAGATCTTTTTGCATCTCAGACTTATCTGCTACAGGACCTTTTATCACCAGGCCTGTAGGACAGATACCATGTCTTTCAGGTGGATGGAGTTTCTTTACACCGTCACCCCTTTGCCCTGATCCCAAAACTTCTCCTGAAGATCCAGAAGGGTAACCTGCTGGTAGTGTACTTTCCAGCCTCCTGATGGCCACTTAAACTAAAACTTATATTTTTAGTTTAAATGGAAGTTGGACAAAGGGGTACTCATCAAAATAACAAGAAACCTCCAAGAGGTCTCTGAGACTAGACCATTTTGTAGCCAGTGGGAAACAATTTCTTCACTCCTACTCATTTTACCTGTTCAGAGAGGCCTTAGTAACCAATGCCTTCTATACAGAATAGGTTCAAAATCTACCATGTGCCTTTCTGCTCTTATTCCTAATCCTCAAAACAAAACAGCACAAAGGAGACCTCATACTGACCAAGTGAGGTGTGGTACCATTAGCTACTCCAAATAGCATGGTTGAGGATTCATGGACTCCAATGCAATACAGCACAAAGGAGGCTTCATACACATAGCCCTCTTTCTGATCAAGGGAGATATGGTACCCTCAGCTGCTCCAAGTGGCATAATTGAGGATTCATGGACCTTAATGCTCCATAACTTTGATCCTGTCTTGCTGAAAGTTGTGACAATTTCAGTTTAGTGCCCCTGAGGCACTCAACACATGGTAAACAGCATCCAAGAGGCTAGAAGGTCCATTACTGGAAAGTTCTGCTTGAGTAAGTGAAAAAGGTTCTTGGCCACATGTAGCCTCCTGGATATGGTGCCTATCTCAGCCAAAATTCATTGGTTCTCCAGTATTCAGGTAGACTAAATTACATCATTAGTATTTTGTCAGCACCTGCAGTCCTGTGGCAGTCATATGCAGTGCTTTAATAAAATATTAGACATGCGCTACAAGACTGCCAGTATCATTGCTGGCCACTCTAGATGTAACAATATTAGGGAGGTACAAACTGCTTTAAATCAAATCTGGGCCTCACAGAAGTTCCATGTGAGACTACAACACCTTTAAATGTGTGTCACAAGGGAGGAAAATGTGTAGTTTTTCTTGTTTTGTTTTTTTTTGTCCACTTGCTTGCATGAAGGTCTTTTTTGTAGTTGTTAGATATCATTGTCAATTCTGTTTACTGACATAAGCTAGTTAGTGTTTGATTCCTTCATTGTTGGTGTTGTTTAAAGCTCTGTAGTCCTTACTAAAGCCATTTTGGGGAGATGGATTCATTTGAGTTATTACTTGTGGTATCCATTTGTGCAGCCACTCTATGGGCTTGGTATTTCAACATGGGATGATTGTTAAGGACTGGGTTGTAATCTTTCTGTTGGTCTGACTACCACTTGGTCAGCTTCAGCAGTGTTCTACCCTGATTTAATCCTCCTGGTGTTGAGCTTGAGTACAGGAATTTGTGTAATGGTAAACAACACTTTCTTGTCTCATATCCTCAGTGAGCTCCTCTAACACTGCAGTATAAATTATAAGTCGTTGTCTGAGTATAACTATTCTGTGGTAGTAGCTAGCCATTTTGCCCTATGCAATTGTAAGCTATACTTGAGTTGCTGTGAAAGAGCCAGTGGTATGACTTTGAACTCCATTTTTGCATGACAGGGTAAAGTATGAAGCAGTGTTGAAGATTAACTTGCCATAAGGACAAACTGTCATTGGACCTGCAGTGCTCTAAATACCAATGTAAGTATGCATTTCATCTTTGCAGGCATATCTCTGTATGGAATTGTCTGGTTATGCTAAACTATATGATGATTCAGTAGGCTTTTACTTTACAAAAACAGATTAGCTGCTTGGCTATTTGCAGACAAATTGGGCTGAATTAAATAGCGATTCTCCCAGGAATGAAGGTAGTTGACCATCTGATCCATCTGGAGTGTTTGAGTTATTATGGGATCTTTAGCATGTTGCTTGATTGCTCTGTCTCCTATCTTTCAGGCTGTATTTAGAGGATAGTTTGTGGAAACAATTCGTCATCTGCCCACCCTCTTAGCTAGATGGCCCCACAAGGCTCCATTTTGGGTTCATTGCTATTACTTCTGTGTATGTTTATACTCATTAAGTTGGTCCTACTGAAAGGTTTACTGTACCATAGTTATGACGGTACTTAGCTTTTCTTGTTCTTTTGTGAGGAGCATGCATATTGATGAGGCATTTCAGGGCTGGAAGAAAGTTTGAATTGGTGGCAGTTAATGGGCTCAGACTCAATTTTCCAAGGACAGTTGCTGTGGCCATGCATGGCACATTAAGGGCTTCCATAGTTCCTTTTCTTATTTTTGTGTTTTTACAAGCATCCTTAGTTTGAGTTTGTGTCCAAGGTGTATAATCTTGGTGTGATACTTTACAGCTACCTTATATTTCAGGAATAAGTGTCAGCTATTTCCTGGTCTTTTAAATAACTGAGGAAAACCATCTAGGTCTTGACACCAACTGAAGGGCAATCGTACATTAAATGCCTTATTTTATATGATGACTTGCCAGTGATTGTGCTGGCCTTAGTTATTTCTAATCTGGAATATAATAGTATCCCTTACCTGTAGTTTTCTGACACTGGGTTTGTTAGGCTATGCTAGGTGCAGAACTGAGCGGTGAGAACCCTTACAGGATATGCAGTATATATGACTATACCACTCCAATTTCCTATATCTTCCACTTACTCTCTGTTAAGTATTAAGTCATTGTGAAGGTGTTTAAAGCCATAAATAGCAGGCATCTGCTTCTTAAAAAGAGGTTTTGTTACCCTATTTATCTTGTGCATTCTGCTAGTCTAGAAGCTTCTAGCAAACTCCTTGTTTCAGGATCAGTTCATCTGAACTCTTAATTTTTCTTTCCATGCTGCGGAGAGATGGGTTTCCTTATAAAGGTAATTTTGTGAGGGACTTCCAAGATGCATGCACACTGACCAACAACGTAGTTTCAGCTCTTCCAGTGTGAAAGCAGAAACTGAGAAAAAGAAGTGGCTTTGTTTTTTTTTTTTTTTTTTGGGGGGGGGGGTAAAATTCAGTTACTGGCTAGTAAATACATTGCCTTGATGCCAGCAAATGAGAAAGTTAGAAACCTGAAAGAAAATCAACCAGAAAATGTGAAGAGTAGACACTGTCCGGAAGGATTCTGCAGCTGTTCAGCAAAAAGCAGTTCAAGTTTCAGATTTGGTTCAAGAGATGGCTACCAATAATTTACAGGGACAAATAAATCAAATGTACTCAGATGTGATTAAAATAAATGAAACACTGAAGGAATATATCAATTCAAACAACAGAAGGCTGGAAAAATAGAAGCTTTAACTAGCCATTCAAATGAACTGCTAAATCTGCAAATATCAGAGGCTGACATGAACAAAAAGCTGGCTGAATATGAAGTTTCTGAAGAATTGTTTAAAAAAATAGAATTAGAAGACAGTGCACACAGAGAAAACCTAAGATTTTCTGCTGTACCAAAGAAACTGGAAGGAACAGATTGTATTCATTTTATGAAAGCACAAATAAGCAACTGGACTGATGTTTCTAAACAGAATTTGTTAATGGAAAGGGCATACTCCAAACATGGCCACAAGAAAGCAGCCAAGACCTATACTAGTAAAAATGCAATCATATCAGCATAAATAGTTAATCTTGACAACATTGTGGCACATGGACAAAGTATTTAAAATCAGACATGGAAGAGTGTTTGTAGAAAATGATTATTCACTGTACACAAGGCAGAGGAGAAGCAAATTCATCCCAGCAATCAGGGCATGTTGAGTGACAGGTGTGAGATTTAAGCTGTATACCCAGCTACCCAGCTGTCTTCAAATTGTTTTTTTTTTTCTTGCTGGAGGATCAAAGAAATTTTTTGACACAGAACATGCTAAGGAGGAAATAAAAAAGCTCATTCAACAAAAAGTGAGTCGGCAAGCAGAAGGGGTCTCCGTTGTTCATTTTTCTGACAGTTCATAGACTTTGCCTGTCAAACTTTTCCAGTGTTCCTAAGGAAGATGCTTGAGAGAGAGAGAGAGAGAGAGAAGCACAGGTGTTGACTAGAAGAATCAGCAGTACCTTGGACTTGAACCAGAGTCTGGTGTTGGAAGATGGAGATGAACAGGAAGAAGACCAGCAGCTCTGAAATGAGTGAGTAAATGGAAGACTACAAAGCATTTTATCACATTTGTGAAATATGGTTTTGCAAGAAAACGTGGCTGAAAAACACTGGGCTTTTGTTAACTGTTGAAGTTGTGAGTAAACTGTATAGCATGTATCGCACTTTATATCATTAATATTTAGAAGGACTCTAAAAGGGGAAAAACTATCTTGTAAGTAAAAATGTTGTACTTTATTAGTATTTGTATAAAACATTTCATGATATTAACTGCATTTTATATACAATAAAATTTTGTGGAGTGCATAGTCGGAGGTATTTTAAATGTGGGGAGAATCTTTTCAGTGACTGTTGTGTTCCACATATTAAAATTAACAAGTGCTTTACTAGTTGTCAGACATATAGGTTTCACAGTATAACGAGAAAAAGGGCTGGACAAAAGCAAGTTTAATGTTCATAGGCTGTGATCTTGGGCTGCTGAATGGGGGTGGGTTGTGTAAAAGTGCACTGATTACATGTAGATTTAGGATATTTTCTCTTTATTTTACAAGGGTGAATGTGTGGATTACTAACTTTGGCTTAAGGTGTAAACAGGTATTTTTGTAAACATGCAGGCTATAAAAATAAGACAAAATGATGAAAGTTATGAAAATGCTAAGCTTCTTATCACTGCAAATATATTAGCTTCCTTGTTTTCCACTTGTAAATGTTGAGCAGAGGCAAGATGTCTGAGGCTGAGGGCAGCTGTGCATTCTTTTCTGAGTGAAATTTACAAAGAGCCATTGCTGAGTACATTTCCATGAAGGCAAGCTGTCTGCAGGTGCAAGCAGTTAACCTTGAGAATTCTGAGTATTCTTTGCTGAGGGAAATGCAAAATTTAAAGGTACAATGGCAAGCAGTTCAGTGAAAAAATTAAGTTTGAAATTATTGGTAGTGAATAAGAAACAGCAACCTCCCTAGCAGTATTAATACTTTAATGCAGTGAATAGAACAACGTACAATTTAGTTTTATTTAAAGATAACCAGTGCACTTTGTCTTAGGATAAAAGTTAATGTTTTTTGAAAGCATACAAGCTATTTTACATATCTGGGAGGGGGAGAGAGATAAAAACAGACAGCAGTCAGTGTACTTGAGAGCACAGGCTTTAGCGTGCACTTTAGCATGGGTACATTTATTTTAGGTTAGATAATGACTATAGGTGCAGACATCAATTTGTGGTAATTATTCCCTTTCAGAGGGTTACAGTTCACGTTTTGAAGATGTACATTGTTTTGTGTATTGGTTCTAAGTTAATAGTGGATGGGGATGTTTTGTATTTTTTTAGGGTTTTCATTGAAACAAAAAGTATTGAAAAATGTGTGAGTTTCAAATGGAGATGAGAAGAAACAACTGTACAAAATATCAGCCTGCCAATCATTAGTATGTGCATATAACACAAAAGTTGGAAATCCACATTCAGAAAAACAAACTTATGTATAATAGGTGGGAACAACAGCTATGCTGTCCATATTATCCTGGAACATGACTGCCCTAACAGATATAGACAAAAAGGAAAGACTGCTGAATTATATTAAGAAATACAGAGTGCAAATAACAATGCTGCAGGAAACTCATTTGGAAAGAAATGAACATGTGAATTTAACAGAGAGAGGATTTCAGAATGGATATTTAGCCGAATATCAGGGACAGAGGAAAGGGGGGTTAATTACACCACTTGCTAGAGGGACTTCAATAATGATAGATGAGGGAGGAAAAGACAAAAAAGATAGATTTGTGATAGTAAGAGGCTATTGGCAAGGGAGGAGGACTATTTTTAGTTCACCAAAACTGCTATTATGGAGCTTAAGAAAATGTGGGGAGAAAATATCAGCTTTCAACAGGGAAAAGTATTTGTAGGTGGTGACTAGAATTTGATTTACAATAGTTAGGTTATGCCAGGGAGACCTAGATAGGACAATCTAACAAAATAGAGTAGATTTTTGAAGAAATTTATGAAAATATTTGATATGGAAGATGTGAATTCAGTGGTAGGAACTTAGAGAGAATTTGCATATTATTTCCCAAGGCACAATAACTGGGTTAGACTGAATAGAAATTACATTTTACAGGAACATGTGCATTTAATTGAAGGCTTCAACACACGTCAATACATGTCCAACAATTATTTCTGATCATGCACCAATAAAGTCTAAGATAAAAATAGAGTGTAATGAAGTAAAAATAAGACACTGACACTTTCCCACCTACCTGTTAAAAAAAGGTTAATTTGATGAATAGGCAGTGGAAATTATTAAAGAGCTGTTTGGGAAGATAGAAGATAGAAATGTCTTCAGAAGTTATAGCTAGTGATTAGGATAAAATGAAAATGGAGTTTAAAAATATGGTTGTGAAATAAAAGGGAAATAAACATAGTTAAGTAATAGAAATTACTTAGAGGGCTGACAAAGAAAGTATTGCAGAATAAGGGAAATCTCACAGAACAAGAGGAGGAAGAAATGCAAAGTGCTAAAGAGAAAGCAACTATTTTTTGATAATTCCTGAAACTCCAGAGTGAAAAACCTTTCAGCTCAACAATTTTGAATGTGTCAAGAAACTTAGGGAACCTATAACAAGAAAAATGACCAGGGATCCTGAATAAGTTTTACAGATTTTCCAGAAATTTATGAAACTTTGTATAAAGCAGAGAAATGTGGTAATCAAGAAAGAATGCAAATGGAATAATTAATCATGCCAATGTTAGAGGTAGATGAGACTCAGCAACTAATAGTTAGGAGAGGAGGTGAGGAGATAAAAACAGTGATGTATAATCAATCTTCAGGAAAATCTCCAGGAACTGATGGTATTCTTGTGGAAGTTTGGAAATTAGGAGGGAAGAAAGTGATAAAAATGTGGAGGATTTTGTTAAACAGTATTTTAAAAGGGGAAAAGCACCAACATCTTGCAAGAAAGCTGTGGTAGCTTTTACCTAAGCATGGCAAAGACCCTTCAGACCTAGCTTCATAAAGACCCATGCTAAAAGAATGGGAAAGATGTTGCCAAAATTGATAGATATGGATCGGTATGGTTTTGTGGAGGGGAGGCATACATTTGACAACATTAATAGAACAATGATGATCCAAAGAAAAGCAGAATGTAAGAAAATACTGCTGTCGTTGGTAGGTCTTGATGCTGAGAAAGAATTTAACAGAGTAAATTATGATTCTTATGATTAGGGCATCAGAGCATTTGCATTCCCCTGATACAATAATACGGTTAATTACAAGGATATATGAAATATCAATGTCAATAATTAAAGTGTGAGGGTTCCTCTCAGATAAGCTGTGTTTGAACAGGAGAACCAGGCAAGGTTGCCTCCTTTCTCCTTTGTTATTTGCTTTACATTCAGAGCCATTGGCAAAGAGAATAAGGTACCCAGAAATATAAGGATATAGTTGGTATGGTAATTAAGAAAAGTTGACTTAATTTGCAGGTGATATTATTTTGTACCTGATAAATCCAGAAAAGGACATCTCAGTGTTTTAGAATATTTTAAGACAGTTTCAAGTTTTTTCAGGATATAAAATTAGTGAATTTAAAACAAAGACTGTAGCCATAAATTATGTACCCACACACAAATTGGTTCAGCAATGCTCATAATTATGGGGACATAAGATAAAGTATTTTAGGATTATGGATTAAAATGCTTATTATGGCAGCTAAGGGTATGTGGGAAGAAACTAAACAAAAGATAATATAAAATATGAGAAACAGGAAACGTAATTTATAGATATGAATAGTAAGATATAAGCAGTTTAAATGTTCTTAGTCCCCTCAGTATTGTATATGGATCAGGCATACTTTTATCAAACTGAGGAGAAGTTGTGATAATAACTAATAAAGAATTGAAGGAATTTATCTAGGAGGGAAGGAGAACAAGGGTTAAGTGAGATAAGTTGATCCTTCCAATAGAACAAGGTGGTTTAGGGTTACCTGATTTGAAGGGATATTTTAGAGCTACACAGTTAAGGCTTGTATATGTAACACAAGCAGAAGGTTATAATTCAAACTGGAAAGGGATGATAGTGAAGCAGAGGGGAAGTTCAAGAAATAGAGAGAGAGAGAGAGAGAGAGAGAGAGAGAGGGATTTTGGATGCAGATCCTTGAGGTAATAGACTGGGCTGAGGTCAATAAGACATTTGGATCACAGGCTACAGACTGCCTTCCCTATTAGGGCTTGATCTCAGAGTACATGCAAACAGAAAGGGATAGAGGAATTTAAAGTGGAAGATTTGCTCTGGTAGAGACTTTGGTTGAATCTAGAACAGAATAAGCTGTTAAAATGAATAATGAGTAGGGTGCATGATAGGTATAAGAGTCAATCGGAGGAGGTTAGAAAAGATTGGTAGGAGAGACTGGAAAAGCAATTTACAATACAACAATGGGAAGACATATGTTTGGCTCCCAAGTATGCAACCAAGTCCAGAAGGTTTAGGATCCTTGCTTGGAATTGTTTGCATAGGTATTTTTATACCCAAAGCAGACTACAAATAATTTTTCCTCAGACAGATAGCAAATGCCAGAGGTGTGATGGAGAAGAAAGAGGCAACTGGAAATGTGTTTTATGAGTGTAATGAATTGGCAGATTTTAAAAAGTTCCATACAGAGTACTCTGAGTGAGCAAATATCGGGTTCCTATTAAATGATTGAAGACGTATTCTTTTGAATGCATCTTGATCGAACTTGAAAGCACGAAAAATAGCGAAACAGCATATACACAAATTCTTTCCATGGGAAAGAAATCGCTTGGATGCTTCCGTTACTTTGCCATTTTCAACACTGTAGTGCAATCTCAGAGTTGGTATATTTAAGTAAGGGGGTTTGGGGGCAAAGCTCCCACTTTATGTTATGTTTTTATTTATTTATTTTTTTGTGGAACAGCAATTTTTCCCTTGGAAAAAAATCGCTGTTCTAAGCATTTGAGATTGTAAAATTTCACTTACATGGGTTTGATAAATCATCGTTTACTTTTTTAAGCATTCGATGATTTAACATAGACCCGCAAATATCTGTAAGTCAGGAAATTATTCTTTTTAGCTGGGATACAGGATGTGACTTGCCTAGACATATTAAGACCTTATTAAGTTTAATTCTGTTGGCTGCCAAAAACAGTTATTAGAAAATGGAAATCAAAGTTTACCCCATCTGTATTTGAAGTATTGAATATTATAAAGAAAGGAGTTATAAGGACTGGAAGAGGATCTTTAGAAAAGGGAAGGAGCAAATTACATAGAAATAAATGGAAATTGTGGGAACAATACATGTATAATAATGTTTAGGAGGAGTGAGGTTTAAAGGGAGGCAGGAATTCAGCATTTTTTTTGTAATGTTGCACTTATGATAGTAGCAAAGAAAATATATGTGATGTATATTGTATGTAAATGGAAAAAAATGTTAAATTAGTTTGTTTTCTTTTATGTTAATGTATGTGTTTGCCTGTGTCTTCAGTGGTAATTTAATAAAGGTGTTTTAAAAAAAGGTTGGTTTGTGATAGATATTCCCTGTATTTTGTTTAGTAGGTGACTTAAGACCCACCTATTTAACAGGGCTCTTTGGGGCCTTTTTTAGTTTTATTATTATTATTGGAATTTTTAATCTGCAGCATACTTGGTTGTTAGGTAAAGCCTTGACTGGATTTTTAATTGTACCCTAGAAGCTCTCTTCACCCTAGAGAATGCTGATGTCTGTACAGTCACTAAGACATGGTATAAATCTGTGGAGAGCATACCAAGAGTGCAAAGTTATAATGCAGTCCACACATTTAGACCAGCTACTACACAAACAGGGACTAAAGGTGAAGGTGTCTCGATTTACATAAAAAATAAATATAGCTCAAGGCAGGTCAAACAAGGTAATGCACTTGAGCTTTGACATGTTTAAATCACCACAGGCAAAATCCAGTACTGCTACCTTGCAAGCTATAGATCCCCTATATGACCCAGGAAACCCATGCATTTAATCTTATTGGAAACACTCATCATCCAACCCAATGTCATACTCATGGGAGACTTTAATTACTGCACTATTAACTGGAAATCCTAAATGACACCAAATGTACAGGCACAGAGATTCCTGGATATTATAAACATAAAATCTCTAGACCAGATTGTCAATACACCAACCAGGCGTGCAACCATACTGGATCTCATCCTAACTAATATGGGAGAATGCTGCACATCTCCTAGTGTAACGTCTTCCTGGTAAGGTCAGACCAAAAATGGTTTCCTTTAAAGTAAAAATAAAACCTGGATCCCCAGCTAACCCTGGAATATTCAGAAACTACTCTAAGGCTAACTTCCTGCTAAGTGATAACCTGGCAAAATTTCAAGACCCCATAAACCCTGAGAACACTGCTGGCTACACAGAACTGTCCACAGAAATTGTATACAAACATGTTAATAGCTGCATAGAGGCAGTTGTACCCACAAGGAAGAAATACAGAACAAAGTCAAAAAACAAGCCACCATGGTAGAGTCACAAAATCAATTGGCTGTATAACAGAAGCAAGAAAATCATGGCATAAATTAGGAGTTGCAGCACCCAGCAGGATAAAAGCACTCTCATCATATTAGGCAAACAACTCAGAGGACAAATAAAGTCTACCAAAGCCAAATTTGAGATAAAGTTGGCCTCCCAGGCCAAGGGCAACCACAAGGTATTCTTTAGCTATGTCTGCAACCACAAAGGCAATGCAGAATTGTGTGCAGAGCTCATTCTTAATGGAGCCTCCTATACTGTGCTAGAAGATATAGCAAACCTACTGGCTGACACATTCAGCTCCAACTTTACCCATCTCTCCCCCTCAACCTTCCATCAGGAAGTACCATCAAATATAACTCACCCTGCTATCACTAGGTAACAGGTCCTTAATGCTCTCTCTAAGTCCAAGAATACTGCATCAGTGGTCCAAGACAATATCCAAGATACCTTCTAAACAGCATGAAACATAAACTATTAGGCCATCTGGAATTGCAATTTAACTGTACCCTCCAAACAGGCTTCATGCCTCATGAATGGAGGCATACCATCTACAGACCCTGGAAACTACAGACCATATGTCTCACTGGTCTCATATGCAAAGCCATGGAAAGAATTATCATGGAAATTATCAATAATGATACAGTAAACATCCAGACACTGGACCCAACCCAGTTTGGTTTTGTTAAGGGCAGGTCATGCCTACTCAACCTGGTGAACTTCTTTGAGAAAATCATCAAAGCAATGGATGAGGGAATAATGGTTCACACTGGCTACCTTGACCTGGCCAAGTCATGTGACACAATACCCCACTCGGGCATTGTTGACAAACTTAAGAGCTTATGTACAAACTCTTATGTCATCCAGTGGATAGTCAACTGGTTTACAGACAAGATCCAGGAAGTTAGAATTGGGAAGTCCACCGCTACACGAGGCCAGTTACAAGTGGAGTCCCTCAGGATCCTTCAAACCTGGGACCATTCCCTTTTTTATTTACTCCTCTGAAGTCAAGGGCCATGCTATTGGCCTCTGGATGACTAAATTTGCAGATGATCGCAAATTAGAAGTTGTCATTGAATCCTGCACTGACGCAAATGTTCTTCAGGAATGGCTGACACAGACATACAGCTGGTGTCAGAATCGTGGACTAAAACTAAATTCCAAGAAATTCATAATAGTATCCTTCGGGAAGTCATCCACCTCTGGTAACTATCATATTGACAACACACCCCTTGGAGTGGACCCAGTAGGCAGAGACGTAGGGACACACACATATAGACAGTAATCTAGCCTTTGACCATCATGGGTCTAGTCTACAGTAGTGGCAAAATCATTCTATGTTGTGCAACTTATAAACAAAGGTATGGTATCTAGGCTCAAGGAAGTCATTGTTTTACTGTATTTGGCATTCATCATTGAGTACAATGCCCCTTTTGGTATGTACCTAACCAGGCATATTCAACAGCTGGATCATCCACGAGGTTCCTCAATAAAAGAATACAGGGTGTAAGTAACATGTCTTACGCAGGCCACCTCAAGGGCCTATCCCTGTATTCTGTCTCCTGCAGGCTTTTGAGGGAGATCTATGCCTGGCATACAGGACATTGTCAGACCCCACCCTGATGAACCTCCGTCATATCCACAAAACAAACAGCACCAGAATTACCCATTCTGAAGATTTAAACCTTGCCTGTGATATAAATAGGACCTACTGGAGAGGCATGTATGTATACCAGAGACTATCCCATCTCTGGAACAGGCTCTTCATCCATGTAAAGTAGAGTTCCTCCCTAACCCAATTCAAGTGCAACTTGGACAACTCGATGGGGAACAGGAAATTCATCCCTATTTTGGCACCTATGTCTGTAGTGAACATAGGCATCCTGTACATGTTCATCTCCCAGGCCCCTGCTTGTAAATGCTTCATCTCCCAAGCCCCTGCTTACACTTTTCAAGGATATCAGAACTTGTCAGAGTTTTGGGATGCATAGCTAGGCTTAAAAAGGCCCTTGTGGACATTAGCCTAGTAAACACCGATGAGCCTATGCAACTATGAACATGATTCATTTGGTATTCATTTATTGTAATTTGCCTCATTATGTACATGTAAATATTTGAGTGAGTGCACTTAGTTCTCAGGATGCTGTTCACTACCAGATTACCATGGAACCTATCAGCTATTGTATCTTTTTCTGTACTGTTGCTATGGCATGCATTGCATTTTATCACAGCTCTGTTCTACTTGTTCTGTTTGAATCAATACTCATGGCAAATACAATATATTTTTATTGTTTGCATTCTCCAACCCATCTTCTCAGAAGTTAAATAACTATTATTTTGTTAGCTTTAAACAATAAACTTCAAACACAGCATATGTCTTGCTTGAAAGAAACAGATTCTATTAAAAAGGTATAAGTGGAACAGATTTGAATAAATTAAGGTAAGTTCATCTGATATGAAAGCTCCTAGTTCACATTTTAATAACTGGAAAAGATTGTATCATGAAAACAGAAATAGAATTATGTATAGAACATAAAGGCACCTAGAAAGAGATTTCCAGAAGAAAAAAAAAAACAGAGAGGGACCTTATATCTCTGAGACCTCCCTTCTCAAACAAGTCACTGTAAACTATCTTCCAAGTCCCCCCCCCCCATCTTGTGGTACCCCTGCCAAAAAAGCTCTCTCAGTCCATTTCAAATGGGAAAAGATTAGCACAGACAAGTGGGTACTATCCATCATAAAAAGGGTTACACTATGTCTTGGAAGGAACTTCCTCCCTTGAATGGTACCCATCCTCCACCCCTCAGTCAGCTAAAGCTTCTTCCTCCTGCCCTTCAGAAACTATAGACCCAAGGTACGATAGAACCAGTGACTCTATTTGTGGGAAGGGGGTTTTACTCC
The DNA here is from genome assembly GCF_019279795.1 of Protopterus annectens. Classification (NCBI taxonomy): domain Eukaryota; kingdom Metazoa; phylum Chordata; order Ceratodontiformes; family Protopteridae; genus Protopterus; species Protopterus annectens. The sequence continues at coordinate 1,139,422,670 of NC_056741.1, read as the reverse complement.
AAAGTGTTCCTGGTCCCAAGAAAGGAAGAACAATGAAGAACCATATTAGATCTCTCTTTGTTGAACACTTGCCTTTAAGTGCCAGCTTTGAAGATGCTCACCCTTCAGATCCTGTTGCCCTTTATTTTCCCACAGGCATCCCTAGTGTCTCTGGATCTGAAAGGTGCCCACCTACATCTTCCCATTTGCCCCTCCTACAGGAGATTTCTGAGATTCTATACTGACTTATCTCACTTTCAGCTTACTACTTTTCCTTTTGGACTTTCCACAACCCTCAAAGTGTTCGCAAAGTGCTTAGCACCAGTGATAGCATTTTGAGGGAGTCTGGGAATTCAGATTTTTTTCCTATTTAGATGCTCTAATGATTCAGGCCTCTTTGCCCCAATCTTACTAAAAGACATCCAGTTTACTCTCAGCCTTTTCATGTGGGTTTCACAGTCAGTTACAAACAATTCTCCCTCAATCCCACTCAAGACATAGTTTTCTTGGGCTGCAGATTGGACACCAAAAAGATTCATCCTACTTACCTCAGGAAAATGTATGAAACCTTCCAATTTACTTCTATCTCCTAAACTCCTCCAATGTATGTTTAGCCATGGAGATTTAATGAGCACTGGGATTCAAATCAATAAGCATTCCGATGCTCCCTTTAGCCAAGTTGCACATTAGGAAAATTCAGCGGTACCTGAAAAATGTATGGTCCCAACACTCTCACCCACTAGACAAAAAGATCCTCCTCATACCTTATTTAAAGAAGGAGATATTTTGGTGGGTGGCCCAGGTGAACTTCATTCCAAGGCTACCTTCAAAAAACTGACTCCAAGTCAAGAAATGCACACAGACACCTTGGATGAGGCTCGGGAGGGGTTGGACAGGTATCCACAAAGTCACAGGCTTGTGTTTAGTCCAAACTAAGAAAAGAACACATTAGTTTGAAAGAAATGAGGGCTGTCATCAAAGTTCTTCAGGTTTTCTCACACCTCTGGAACCAGGTCCTCTTCAGTTTTTCACAGACAAGGCTACAGTCATGTGAAGCATAATCAAGCAAGGAGGAACCAGATCATGCCAACTATGCAAACTGGCTCAGATTGTTTGGGACCTAGCTACCCAGAGGAATGTGTGTCAGGCAGTGTACATCGCATCAGAGGACAACATTTTGGCAGATTCACTGAGCAGGTCCATCAAGGACCCCCACGTATAGACCCTAAACAGACAGGTCTTCCTTGATATACTCCACAAATGGGGAACACTACAGATAGACTTATTTGTCTCAAAGTGCAGCAAGTAGCTGCCCCTCTTTTGAACCAAGACTTCTTGCCCTGTGTCAGGGCGGAGGACAGATACATTCTCTTTTCAGTAGATTGTTAGGTTCATTTACACCTTCCTCCATTCATTCTAATACCAAAAGTGTTGCTAAAGATCCAGAAAAAAAATCCTACTGATGACTCTCTTTTGATAAAGGAAGCATTGTCTCCCCATTCTCTTCCTTTTAGCCAGAAGCAATCACCACAAATTACCCCACAAAGTGGACCTCATCACACAACTGAAGGGATCACTGCTTCATCCCAACTTGTCATCCCTAAACCTAAACCTAAACTCATGGATGATAGGCTTTAGCTCCCTTTCAGACACTCATTTTCTGAGGATATGCCTCAGGTTCTCTAGGAGGCAAGGAGACCTAACACTCAAAAATCCTACAAATGTAAGAGATTTTCTATATGGTTTCGTAGTAACAGTCAGGACCCCACAATATTACAAGTTCCTCTCATCTTAACTTGTGTGAGCTCTTGAATGCAGGTCTGGCATACTCTTCCCTCAAAGCTACCTATCAGCCATCTCTGACTGTCTGGCCCTCAATCCCCTGTTATGTCCAGGCCTGAGGTCAAGCAGTTCCTGAAAGGGGTGCTGCATCTAAGATCACCAATGAAATCTGTGACCCACACTTGGGACTTCAATTTTGTGCTGAGATCACGTGTCAGATGTATGCTGTGGAGAGCGTTTAAGTTTTGGTACCCCGTCCAATGTCAGCAGTAAAAACCCATCTGTTTGGGATATTGCACAGTGATCAGTAGGACATCCACTGTTAAGGTAAGTTCTTACATCTGTTTGGGATACTGCACAGTGATCAGTAGGACACCCACTGTTAAGGTACGTTCTTACATCTGTTTGGGATACTGCACAGTGATCAGTAGGACATCCACTGTTAAGGTAAGTTCTTACATCTGTTTGGGATATTGCACAGTGATCAGTAGGACATCCACTGTTAAGGTAAGTTCTTACATCTGTTTGGGATATTGCACAGTGATCAGTAGGACATCCACTCTTAAGGTAAGTTCTTACACAGATGTACCTTTTATGTTGTTTTACATAATGTTAATGGGGTTTAATTCTTCAGTAAATAAAGACTACAGTATCAATTTAAAGTAATCGTTTTATGCAACACTTGGTGGAAACTTGGGAAATACTTATTTTCCTAAACTCTCAGAACATTTGCTCTTTTTGATGTTTTTGTACCATGCAGCTGTCAAAACAGGAAACTGTCCTGCATAAAGCTGGACAGGTGGTAATGATAAAGAAAGGAAACATCCAGCAAAAGGAGCTTATAGTGTACCTATAATAAGTTACACTTTTAAGGCTGTACATAGCAGCATCTTGTCATCATCTTTTGATTTGTGTCACATGTTGGTAGTTGTTATTTGGTGTGAGTGCTGTAACAGAGGATATATCCACAGAATCAATAAAACCTTACTTAAAATTTTACAGGCAGTAAAACAAAAATGCTCATCTTGAGACAGTTGCAGTTATTACAAATACAGGTAGAAGAAGCTAGATTAAATATTGTTGAAGGTTCCTCTCTTTAATAGGGTTGTTCAAACCATTACTGTTATATAAAACAAATTTAAACTTCAGCAAGATAGACCTCACATCATCACCTGAAAAAGGAAATAAAAATATCTAGTTTCCCCAAAGGTCTTTTGAAAAATGAAAACTTAACCACATGATATAAAATATCCAAATCCAAAAGGAATATTGGAGTCCAGCTGTATTCCAGAACTGAAGCTGCAAAATCAGAGAAGGAATATAATCCTTATAGTTTATCTCCAAAGTGACATGAAACTAAAAGAATGCTGGAATTCTTTTTTGCCAGTATTATTTATGAACTGGTGAAAAGGCTCTTTTTTCAACCATCAGCAAAGATCATGGAACAGCTAAATTGAAACTTGATTAGCCACAAACTTGTATTTCTTTATAACCCCCTGAAAAACTTGAGTGTAATCTTATTATGTCATGTCCTTTTGGTCCTGCATAATGTGACCCAGATGATAGACTATACATTTTGATGCTTTGCCCTTAAAGCATATCATTTGTCTGTAAGAAGCTCAGTGAAAGGTCTGTTGACTAAGGTATCCAGAGACTGAGATGAAATCCAATGCCCCACCTGCTACCAATAGATTTATACTTCTGGAGTGGTTCTCTGCATCTGCCAGTTTGTTCTGTAAAGAAACCAGCTGCTGAGATAAATTAATCTTCTAAATAAAACTATTTTTTAAGCTGAAAAGAGTCCATTTTGGTGGATACATATCAGTGCTTAACATGAAGTACCCATTTGTTATGTTCAGAATATACAATTTTAAACCTTCTATTCCTTGACTGAGCCTCTAAATTTTCTGCACTCGGCTGTTTTAAGTATCTAATTTGGCAAGAATAGTTAGAGCTCATGAGGGTGCTTCTGATGTAACTGATTCAGATAGAATGCCCATGGTAGTATGAACAGTATGCGATTGGCTACAGCATAAAGAATTTAAAAGGCATGCCTTCCTGTTCATCAGCTGCTGGTGTTGTCTCCTTGCCATCTGTTTTGTTGAAGGAAGGAGTGAAGTTAAAATATTGGGAGCAGAGGAGGAAACTGGGTTAATATTCCCTTCAGTTCAAAGAATGTAGCTGCTGTCAAGTTTAGAAATGGAATCTGTTAAAAAATTGCTATGGAAAAAAAAAGAATCTTTAGTCCCTATATGAGTCTGCAGCTCCATTCTGCTTCTTTTATATTCCATTGGCTGGGTTGGCAGTCATTCCAACAGAGGAGTTATTTTGTGAAGATGGAACATTTGTGCAGCAGGAACAATAAACTGGAAATTTTAACCTTAAAAATGTTTGGTCTTCTTGTTGGGTGGAATGCTGAAAGTGGAAGTTGCCATTTTGAAATTCCATACGTAGTTCCTACCATTATTTTTTGAAAGATGCAGCAGAAACAGACTTTTGTAACAGAGTCGTTATTCACTATAGCAATGTCCAAAAACAAACAAACAAAAAAATCGCAATTAAGGCTGATACATGCAATAAATACATTGGAGGAGCCCTCCAAGAAGATGAAAATGGTCCTGTTATTCCAGGATAGCATGCCATTCTTACTCCATTCCTTTGGGTGGTTTTTCACTTTCAGGTCATACTTCTGTGGATGAAGTAACATAATCTACAGTAACAGAGGTGGTTCCTAAGATTTTCCAAAAATAAAAGTTTGTGGTCCATCCATTTTTGCTCCCACTCCGACCACCTGTCAACCTGCACAGCATCAGGCTATTCCCCATGGCTTCCATATTCATCCATCCTTGAATTCTTCATTTGCTCCTTCCTAGGTACCAGAGACATTGCTTTTCACCAGACGAAACCCTGACTCCTTATGAAGTCGACCAGAATGGTACTCATTACTAGGCTTGGGGAGTGAGGGATCCAATGGAAAGCAGCAAGCAAACATTTTGACAGCTGTCATGCAATTTTATCTGCTAGAATCCCTGGTTTCCATCTAGTACTTTAAAGAAGTTAGCATTTAACATTGTTGCAATCAAAGCTGTAAACAAGTTTGTGGATCAGTGTAACTTTGAATGCTGTTGTGTTGCAGCTGAAGCATACCATTCACAAATTTTTGACATTAACTAATTTTTAATTACAACTAAGCTTTTCATTCACTTTATCTCCCATGCAACTCTAGTACCTAGAGATAGTGATACTTTCCCTGGATTATATGTTACTGAAATAGAATCAGAATTTATTTGTATATGATATTCTATTTATTCTCCAGTTAACCAAATAATCTAATTTATGGTCAAGGGGAGATGGACCTTATTTCAACCTTCAGAACAAGGAAGAGAAACTGGTTGCCAGGCGCATATATCTTGCACATACACTCCAGCTCTTGGGCACACACACACACACATACACAAACACAAACTTATTTCAATCTTTCTAAGTCTGTAAATAAATTAGCATACTCATGGAAGGATATTGTATTGTTCCACTCAATATTTGAGATATTTCTGCAGCTGTGTGATTTTTCACATGAACTTGCATGTTTTGTGTTCATACTATCAATTTACTTTACCATTTCCTTACTTCCCACAAGACAAATGACCCATAATAATAGAAATTATTTCAAATGCTGTGATTTTAAATAAAATATTGCAATATTTATTTATATTCACATCAGTAGCATCTGAGCTAGTAGCATTACCTGGTGGCCTGACTATATTAACATGTTACACACAGTTATGCATTCAGTACCTTTGAACCCATTATTTCATAAGCAGCTTCAGACAAAACAATGTGCTCTCCACATATCTAGCTTAAATTAAGCACTTTGGTTGCAACAAATGCTGAAAACTGGCATGCACTGTCTCAGTGTCTCCTGTACATTTTAGATTTCATTGTTATCATTTTGACTTTACTGGTACCAGAAGTAGCTCAGTTTCATATTTCTGTTCAACAACATGCAAATTTTAATGAGCATACACCTTTTCTCCTTTTACTTGCCTTTGAAAACCGGTTCCTTCAGCTTAGTTCCTCTGAGTCTTTTGGGTTTCTAATAACATGAAGGGAAATGACACAATTCCTAAGTCAAAGTATGATTAAAGTTCATGAAATTAGTGTTGTTTTAATCTTTGATGTTAGCCAGAAGAGCTGTTCGCAGAGCCCTCAGCGTGCCCAGAATTGACTCCTTCTGCAATTCATATGGAGTTACACATATCGGCAACATATCTAAGTATGATTGTAAATTCCTTTTTTATACGACCCATTGCTCCTATTACTACTGGAACTGTCTCAGTATCCTTCTTCCACATTGCCCTAGTTTCTGCCTCTATATAAATCCTGGTATTTTATGACTTTGTGTCTCTCAGTACATAAGACACTGTAGTCACTGGGTGTAGCAATTTCAATAATCAATGCTACTTTTGTTTTCTTTTCATGGATTAGCTTATCAGGTTTTCTCGCATCTATTTTTTGAACTGTTGGTAATGGGTGATCCCATGTTACATAAACTTCATAATTTTATATGATGCTTTGTGGCTCATGTTGCCAATGTTTTTCAGTTACTTCAATATAATGTTTGCACAATCCCCAGTGCAACAACCTCCCCGCATTATTATGCCTTTCAGTATACAGTCCTTCTGCCATTAGTATATCAAAACCAGGAACAAGATGTGCAACTGTTTCCAGTTCTGTTTTACAAAACCTACATTTGTTTATCACATGTTCAATGGACTTTGCAAACCGATATGTACATACTCCACTATCCTAGGTTGACAATATTAACATTTCATCCTTTGGTTTAAATTCACCTCTCCTTAACCAGTCCTACCTCTCCTTAACCATTCCTGTGTTCAGTGCTGATCGACATGAGGTTGTTCCAAGAGTTTTCTGTTCTTGCAACTATATTTATGCATTTTCCACATTTCTTGCCTTCTCATCTGATCCTTCACCTTGAATTCTTTCTTTTTTTTTTTTTTTTTGGCACATTCAGTTACTGGCTGAGTTTTATCTACTTCTGGTTTGATTTCCATTCTCATGTCACACTGATACGCTTCTGCTAAATTAAGCAGGGAAGTCACCTTAGACTTATTCTTCCCATGTTTTTAAATGTTTTAAAGCTTTCACTATATTTGGGTCATATGAGGTCAGCAGATATACATGCAGTCCTACAACTGCAGATCTATACATGTAATCAATTTTGAGGAGTTCCATACCTCCTTCAGAATGGGGAATATATAATCTTGGTACATTCATTTTTATAAATCATTTGATAAGCATAAAGCATTTTCTTGTTTTCCTGTCTGACTGATCCAATACCTTTTGGGGTCAGTCAGTCACTCCAAAACTGTAAGTTAGGACAGGAAGAGTAAATTGCTTTATAGCTTGGACTTTATTCCTAGATGTCAGAGCTGTTTTCAGTATTAATTTTAGTCTTCTGTAATATTCCTTCCTAAGTTTGATTCCCATTTGTTCATGTTTTATTGTTGATCCTTCAGCAGTTCCCAAAGATTTATACATTCCCTCTTGCTCAAGTGTCTTTATATCACATTCCTGTCCCAGGCTGATGTTTTATTGTTGCTGCAGCTTTCCTGCTTTAAAGGTTGCTTTTGTACATCTAATAAGACTATATGACATTCGTATATCATCTGAGAAAATTTTGACCACTTTCAGTTGTGATTTCAGTTCCTCATCTGATATAGTTTTAAATTATCCACAAAAAGAAGATGATACGTTTTTACGTTATGTTGTTTTCTGGGAGCCAAATTGTAGCCATTACTTAATCTGTTAAGTAGAAAGTTTAACAGGTTAAGGGCAAGACAAAACAGCAGCGGTGATAAAGAGTCAGCCTGGAATATCCCCCATTTGAATTTTTATCTCTGAATAATAATTTGTCCTTTATCATGACATAACTACAAAGTGGTTGGCCACTGTTTCATGGTCACTGTAATGTAATCAATAAGTGGTGAGTGTATCTTGTACATCTTTAAGCATTATTATATCCTTGATTGTGGGATACTGTCAAATGCTTTTTTGTAGTCTATCCATGCCATACTTAGATTCTTCCTCCTTTTACTTTTCTCCATTATGACTTTATTTAACAACAAATTATCCTTTGTTCCATATGAATTTTTTTGTTACCCTTTTGTTCAACTTCCATGATTGAGTTTTCTTCTAAATCACTATAAACTCTGTCAACATCATTTCCATTGTAGAGTTTATACATTGTTGGAAGGCAAGTTATCGGTCTATAGTTTTTTTAGGATAGCTTGCAGATTCGCTCTTAAGTAAGAGTATTGTTTTTCCTATTAACCAGGTTGGCGTCATTTTGAGGTGTGCATATAAATAGTTCTTACTCATTGTTAAATATTCATGTAAAGATGTTAATACTTTTAACCAGAGGTTAGGTACTACAACTGAGCCTGGGGTTTTCCAGTTATGAACTTTTCTTTAATTTTGTTTACATTTCTCTAGCTGTTACTTTATCCCATTTCATATCCTGTACATTTGAACTTCTTATTTTTTCTTTTACTTCTTATATCCATTCAGCTTCTTTGTTAAGTTCCACAGGATCTTCATAGATATTTCTCCAAAATGTATCAATTTCTTTTTTGGTAGTGTTTCCATCCTTTTTGGCATGTTTCCCAATTCTCTATAAAATATTTTTGGGTCATCAATAAATTGCCTATTTAGTGCTTTTCCTTTATATTTATCTGCAATATTGTATAATAGCTCCTGATATGTTCTGATAATGCTCATTGCTTTTATCACGTCTATCTTTCTGTGTATATTTGTTTTGTTCCCTCTTCTGTTCTCTTCTAACAGTGATACTTCTTGTCTTAATTGCTTTATATTTTTTCTATTCGATACTTCTGTGATAGCATTTGATTTCTCCCCTTCTTTTCTTTTCCTGCCATGTGTTTTTGTGGTAAAACTTTACCTGTTATTAATTTAGCTACACAGTAATATATCCTGTTTACTTTTGCTGTATTGTATGAGTTTCTTTGAACAGTCAGAATTACTGTGTCCATTTGTTTTATCAAACTTCTAACATTTTGGGTCTTATTGACTTTCTGTAGAGTATTTCTTTCATTGATCTTAATATGTCCATCCATCTCTATTAAATCAAGCAATTCTTCCCTTAGCTCATTTTTTTCTAAACAGAGAACGCATTCTTTATTCTTAATTTCCTGTGGGCATTCTACAGAAAGTTCCAGAGCATCTTTCTGTCCCATATTCTCTTCAGTTTCATACTGTGTCATCTGATGTTCTTTCATATGAGAACTCACTGACCTATCACTCCACAAAAATTGACTGTGTCAGAGTTGCGACAGTTTCCTGTTCCTTCCCTTGCTGTGCAACTCCAAGTACACTTTTTTTTACTGGATTCCTGCTGAAGGCTCCAAAGTATCTTCATGTGGCAACTGATCAGATGTTTCCCACTCCACTGGTTTCAGCCAAATTTGGGGATCAATTATTCTATCCTGCTGTGGTGTTATCAGAGCTGGATTTTCTACACTAAATCCTTCACTTCACAGGTAATCCATAACCTCAGTTTCTATTTCTTTAAATTCTCCACTTCTAATCCTTTTTTCTACTTTGTCTTTGTTTTCTTATTTTTTGTATTGTAAAATTTCCGTAGCTAGATGCCTTTGCCTGTATTTCTCTTTAAATATCTTTAGTGCTGCTCTTTTTCTATTGATTAGCTGTCATACCTCTCAATCTGGAAACATCAAAAATCTGGACCAGGCCCATGAAAAATAGATACAAATCTGTACGCTGATTAACATCTAATTTGCATACTTAATTACACAACCCCACCCACTCCGATGGAATTGTGGGATGCCAACTTTCAAACGCAAACTGAAGAACAGACAACCAAAATATGGCATCAGAGTCCCCCTGCGGCCATTCCAATGTCCCATTACATGGCTATTTTGCCCTATTTACCATAAACACTAATGTGTGCATACTGCTTTACTTCTACAATTATTTGGATTTTATTTTTTACACATATTTTAGCACAACAATGCACAAACACTAACAGACATCTGCTAAACAAAGCAATACTGTCTCACAATGAAAATAGACTTGGCATTAAAACTTCTCTACCCTTAAAACTCACATTCATTGAAATGGCATTGAAACTCACACCACATCCAAAGAAAATGCATCTAGCCAGTGATGGATAAAGATTACCTTTGGGCTGTTTTCAAATCATTGGCCTCTTGCACATAAAACAAGAAACATACATGTGTTCTTTTCTTTGATACACCTTCCTGACTTTATTAAGTTATATTATGTTAGAATGCATTTTAAATTTATTGTTTGAACATTTTTCCAGTAGGCTGTACTGTAGGCAATGAAACAAAATGCATGAACCAATAATGACAAAACTGCCCAAGTCAGAACATTTCCATCATAAAAGTCTATTTCCACACCCACACAATAAATAGAATGGCAGCAGTGTTAGCCATAGGCATCTTGCACAGCTTCTCGCACTTATTTTCAATTTCAGTTTTTTTTTGGGGGGGGACAAAAGGTCAAAAACCAGGGACATATTTTAAACATTGCTTGTATAATTTTGGAAAGTTGCTAGAATAAAATGTTGTATTACCACCATGCATTTCACCAGCAAGACTTGAACCCAGGACCCTATGCACTACAGTCAGAGCAACATACCACTATGCCAAATCAGCAGTTTCCTGAAAAATAGGAAGACTGAAACTTAATGGCTATCATTTAGTGAATTCAGTTCTCACTTCTCACCATAGCTCTCAAACTCTTAGCACAAAAAACTGGATAAAGCCAATAATGGGGGAATACAAATTCAGTTCTCACTTCTCACTCACCATAGCTCTCAACTCTTAGCACAAAAAACATGGACAAACAACAAAGCCAATAATGGGGGAATGCAAATTCTGTTCTCACTTCTCACCATAGCTGCCAACTCTTAGCACAAAAAATCTGGACAAAGCTCATAAGTGGTGGTGGCTAGGGTCTTTAGGCTCTTTTTACCCTGTACCAAAGGTACAGGGTTTGAGCCTGAATCATTAAAGTCCGGAAGTGTAGCATAAAAAGCCTATCTTACTTTAACAAAGGTATATCTCAGTCTGCAAGCATTAAAAATCCTAGCTATCATAGGCATTCACCTTCATGGCTAACATATGTAAATAAATAGGATTGGCTTTCAAAATAATACCAAATGTCTAGCAAGACCTCCATTTTTCTTCTTTGTGCAATAATATTATGGCAATATACTGCAGAAGATTAAGGCTCCGAGCTGATAATGTACTACATTCTATAGTTCTGAGTTTGGTTCCTGCATGCTCTACCCAGATATGTGACTCTGAATGAGTCATTTTACCATATTATTATCTCTGACCCACCCCTGAAAAGAAACAGTTGTGCCTACTAAGTTACTCAAAAAAAAAGTCTATAAATACCATGCTTCACACAGTGAATAATTTGCCATGTTTGCATGTACTTAGCTCAGTGATCTGTTTAGATATCATTAAAATGCTCTAAATGTGTTAAAAACTCACAGAAGTCTTCAGATAAGGTAAAGCTAAGGGCAGAAATCTTGCAGATATCCTGAACTGCTGCATTTGAGCTGTATGATGTGAAGTGGCGTTCTGACAGGAGGCAGGTAATTTCAGCAATTACTTCCCCTAATGCTTACAGCTGCATTAAGTAGGGAAAAAATCTTGCTGTAGAAAGGTTTCTTATGAGTTTAAATGCTGCTGATATAAGTGAATAAAAGGAATACAATATTATATCATGAAAATGAGAGCAAGGATTTAACAGATGTAAGATTATTTCTCAAATGCTACACCCTTCACTTTCACTGGCTGTGATAAACAGAAGTCCTTTCGAGTTGGTTTGCTTTCTCTTTACTTTTGCCAGGGGAGAGACTGAGGCAGACTTGAGCTATGCATTGCAAGTAGCTGGCCTGTGAAAGTGTCTAAAATGACCCATAGTCCAGTCTCCCTGCAGCTGGGCTCAGACATGCTGGGGCTCTTGTCTGGGGCCTGGGAATGGCAAAGCCCACTGAGGTTCATGGGCAAACTTGATATTCATTAAGTTGGGGGAAGGCTGCCTTTCCCACTCACTGTCTCTCTATTTTTTTTTATTCTTTTGACACATTCATGGGTGCCTAAAATGAACCCCCCTGCTCCCTTCCTATGCACACTTGCATAAACCTCACCATGAGACAAGGAGGTTAATAGGAACACTGTCTCCATGAGGCACTATTCAGAGAAGGGGGACCAGGAAGATACAATGAACTGTTAGCATCCATCTTCAATGTTTTATAGACATTACTCTGTGCAGCTATTTTTGTAAAAGGATGCTGATATTTTGCAGCATACACAGGAGAAAAAGCTTCCTTAATGTATAGTCACTACTCCTCAAACAAACACACACACACACACACACACACACACACACACACCATTCATTTCCTTACTTGAGTCTCCATTCTTGATTCCCCCGAACAAAACGAGTGCCGTTCCGAACAGTGCTGCTGCCGATAATCCATTATAAGAGTGCCGTTCCTGCTTGCAGTTGCAGCCAGGCCAGCCAGAAATGATTTGTGCATGAAGTGAGCTCCTTGAACTCAATTCTGACTAGCTGGTAGCCCTGGAGGAGCTGACGTCATCACGCACATGATGACATCAGCCCCGACAGCATGAAAATCAAAAAACATTAAAAAAAAGAAAAGAAAAAATCGGAAATGAATGGGTGCCACCCGGGAATCATGGCACCCCTTCATTTGGACCCCAAAACACGGTAAAAACCGAGTAATTCAGTATGGTTGGGAGGTATGTTAGCTGTTCCTTCTCCTTTTCATATGTTGTTGTTGTTGGTCTTGTTGGTAAGGGGTCACCACAGCAGAACTCTGGTCTGCTAATGATTGGCAGTAGATTTTTTACGAAACGCCGAGGTGCTAGCTCGACACCCAACCTTCAACGAAGGCACACCCATTTGTGCACACATGTCTTTTGGATGCTACCCAACCATGGGGAGGGCATGCAGACTCCACACAGAAGGCACTCCCAAGCCAAGCATTGAACAGGAGAACCTCTTGCTGTGAGGTAACAACGCTACCGCTGTACCACCGCGTTAACCCATGTCCATATTTCTTCTTCAGATGTCTCCTGCTCCTCCTGTTTCCTCCTTACTTGGGGGGACTTGTTCCATCATGCTTTGATATAACCTGTGTTAGACTTTTTACATTAAATCCTTCACTTCACAGGTATTCCATATCTTCAGCTTCTACTGTTTAACTTCTACTTTACTAATTTTTTGTTCTATGTTCCCCTTTTCATATGTAGGTGTCTTTGCCTGTATTTCTCTTTGAATATATTTGGAGCTGCTTTTCTGTACTGATTAATTTTTCTTTTTGCATAAATATTGCACCATATCAGATATAAGCTCTAGAGAGAAGAGGAATGAAGGTCAGCAGGACTATGACCGAATATATGTGTGTGAATGAGAGGGAGGATAGAGGAATGGTGAGGATGCAAGGAGTAGAGGTGGCGAAGGTGGATGAGTTTAAATACTTGGGGTCAATAGTTCAGAGTAACAGTGAGTGTGGAAGAGAGGTGAAGAAGAGAGCACAGGCAGGATGGAGTGGGTGGAGAAGAGTGTCAGGAGTGATTTGTGACAGACGAGTACATGTAAAAGTGAAAGGGGAGGTCTACAAGAGGGTAGTGAGATCAGCTATGTTATATGGGTTGGAGACAATGACACTGACAAAAAGGCAAGAGTTTGAGCTTGATGTGGCAGAATTAAAGATGTTAAGATTTGCAGTGGGTGTGACGAGGGTGGACAGGATTAGGAATAAGTATATTAGAGGGTCAGCACAGGTTGGAAGGTTTGGAGACAAAGCCAGAGAAGCACGATTAACTTGGTTTGGACATGTGCTGAGGAGGGATGCTGAGTATATTGGGAAAAAGATGCTAAGGATGAAGCTACCAGGAAACAGGAAAAGAGGAAGGCCTAAGATAAGGTTCATGGATGTAGTGAGAGAGGACATGCAGGTGGTTGGTGTGACAGAGCAAGATGCAGAGGACAGGAAGAAATGAAAACAGGTGATCTGTTGTGGCGACCCCTAACGGGAACAGCTGAAAGAAGATGAATGATGATGAATGATCAGATCTATCTTTCTTTCCCATGTCCATATTTCTTTTTTATACCTTTAAAAAATCTCTATATTTTGTTCTTTATATTTTCACACTTCCTCAGTCACTTCTTTTTCCAAATGGCCCAAGGTTTCTTGGTCTATATGTTTTTCATGAATCTGTTGTATTAATGAACATAAATTTGCATTTGAAGCTTTTGACAGTTTTTCTTCTGTAAGTATTTTTTTTCTCTAATTTCTTTCAATCTTTTTGTATATCTTCTGTCTGGAAATTCTGGGCTTCTTGCATAATAGTAATCGTACATAATTTATTTCTTTTCCAGCAGTCCACTGTATCATCTTTATGGCTCTTTTTCTGCCTATCAGTTTTTGTGATTTTTGTGGACTACTACTTCTTCCTACAGTGGGGGGAGGGGGGTGGGGGGCTCCTCCCATGGGTCTGGCCTAGCTCCATTGTAGGAATGTTCCCATGCCTTAAGGATTCTACAGTGTAATTTTTTCCAGTCCTGGCACCAGTGCGCCTACCAGGACAGGGCACTTTTTTATCCTGGGACCTGTGCACCCAGCTGTCTTTTTTTTTTTAACCTACTTCTGTCCATGATATATGCTATATAAAATACAGGTTTATATATATATATATATATATATATATATATATATATATATGTGTGTGTGTGTGTGTGTGTGTGTGTGTGTGTATCACCTTGGTGAGATTTTGTGAAAAAACAGGAGATTCTCCATTGCTTTTTACAAACTGTTTTCGCTATGTTACATCGGTTTAACATAGCGAGACGGCTTTAAAAAAGCAACAGAAAATCTCCATTGCTTTTTTAAAGCTGTCTCGCTATGTTAAACTCCTTTAACATAGCGAGACAGTTTGTAAAAAGCAACGGAGATCTTGCTTTCTCCATTGCTTTTTTCAAAACTGTCTCACTATGTTAAATGGGTTTAACATACTGAGACAGCTTTAAAAAAAGCAACGGAGATTTTCTGTTGCTTTTTTAAAGCTGTCTCGCTATGTTAAACCCATTTAACATAGCGAAAACAGTTTGTAAAAAGCAACGGAGATCTTGCTTTCTCCGTTACTTTTGCCCACATTTCTGATGTACTGTGTAGGCATACGCATGCGCAGTACATCAGAACTGCCACAGAATACCAGACAGCTGCGGAAGGGCAGCAAGGAGGCATTATACAATGCCATCATTTAAGAAAAGTAATTAATTTTTTTCTTAAATAATGTCATTGTATAATAGCAATAACCCACTTCTGGGTGTGGGTAATGCTGGATTTACCCACGGTTGGCTTAGTTTGGCCACTCGGGCTTCACCCTCATGACCAAATCATGCCAACCGTGGGTAAATCCAGCATTACCCACACCCAGTTGTGGGTTATTGCTATATTAAACAGTACAAATACTGAGAATGAGCTTCTTGCTTCCACAGTGATTTTATTCAGTGACCTGTTTATTGTCAGAACTGGAATGAAAAAGTGTACTGTGATGTAATTTATATATATTTAACTTCAGCATTTGTCAGGGTCATACACAAAACACTGATTAATAAATTAGAACAACTAGGTATTGATTTACTCTTGATAAGATGGATAGCTACACGACTTACAAACAGAACCTGCCAAGTATCATGCAGCAACTGGTGAGGTGAAATTCCTGGTTACAGTCAGGGTGTCCCACAGAGCTCTGTCCTAGGCCCTTACGTCTTTAGATTGTTTCTTTCAAACCTATCTTTTTCATCTGAGGTGTTCTACAGTCTATGCAGATTACCTGACATTAGGTAAATTGATTACATGTGTTACAGAGAGGGCATGTCTGCAAAAGAACTTAACTAAATTGACCATTTGGGCACAGGAGAATAATATGCTGATAAATACATCAAAAACTAAGCATATGAGATTTTGAGAGACATAAACTGAAAGGCTGAACATTTAATACAGCACACAATGGTTGAAACTGTAGATTCATTTAAGGGCCTGGGTATATGGGTAGATCCAGTTTTGAGTTTTTCTAATCATATCAACCAATTGGTTAATGATAGCTATAGAAGTATAGGTTGCATAAAAGATTTGTAAAGTCTAGGAAGTCAGAAATGATGAAGTCATTGTTTATTAATAATATTAGACCCAAACTTGAGTATGGAATAACAATATGGAAACCTTATAACAAAACAATCATGAGTAAACTGGAAAAAAGTACAGTCGAAATATACCAAGGGCGTCCATGAAAATGAAAGTTGAAGTTATAAAATATCTGAACTTGTACAGTGTTTCTTATAGATACTTAAGAGGAGATATTATTTGGATATATAGGGATTTAGAGACTACCTCTGGGAATGTTTGGTGTTCATGTAGCGACAGCTATCTCTGGGAATGTTTGGTGTTATCAAAACGTAGTAGAGCATCATCAGACAACCTATGTAGAAGATGAGAAGTATACTAACTGGGTCTCTGAGAGAGCAGCAGACGCATGGAACAGACTACCAGATTACATTACGGTGTACTTTTCCTTTATTGGGGCAACAGTTGTAACGCGGTAGCACAACTGTTAGCCCTGAAGCAGTTTTTTTTTTATTTTGAAATGCGAAAGAAACACTGAACCTAGTGCAAAGCAGGATTTTTGACTATGAAAAATCTGTCCCTTGAGGATGGCGCTTTCTTTATCATGCTTGCTTAAGAATGCCCCAGAAAGGCATATGTGTTTGCGTGTCTTGCTACAGAATGTTTGGAAAAGCTACACATCATTCTGTTAAATCTGTCACTAGCCAACTCTTAACTTTGCAGAGTGTTTATTATCCAAGCCTTTCACTGTTAACTTTAGCACAAGTGCAAACAGAATCAGTCAAGAAAAGTAGACATGACACTGTGAAGTTTTTGTGTGCAACTAGAATACTGGCTGCAAAGCATGTTGGGAATTTAGGGATTGCACTAGGTGCCTGGTCTCCATTTTGAACACAAAAAGTGTGGTGCACCTTAGTAACGGACAGAATCTGTTAACAGTTGCGCTTTGTTATGAATCAAATCCTTTATTTGGAATGTCTGTGGCATCATTAAGCAAGTATCCATTTTTGATAATTTCTCGACTGTTTATCGCAGCGCTTTAAAAAAATTGTATAAACTTGGTTAACCGACGAGAGTGATGTTCAGAGCGTCATACTATGACAGGTTGGTTGCCCGCTGTTGGAGGAATACTGGGGTAGTGGCGTTTGGGGAACATTTAAAATACATTCCTTTTAAGCACAACACTTAGTGTAGGGATAATAAAGTACTTACTGGAGTGTTAACGCAATTTTGATGGGTGCTGATCTGTGAAATTTCAGGGAGACCGCCGGAAGGAGAGTAGTTTGAAGGTGATACAATCAACTGTTCACCACCTAAAACTGCAGTGGTGTGGTAAGGACACACAATAGGGACTGTCTTGCACAAAGACATACCTGTCAACTTCTTACAGTAAGAAATCTCTTAACCTACACAACGCTATTACAATGTACAAACTCAGCAGCTGTGACAGTATTGTGAGAGCCTTCTACAGTGGTGTAAGTGTTGCCCCAATAACGAAAAAGTACCCATTAAGGCAAGCACTACTTTAGATATTTTAAGAATAGCCTGAGCACTTATTATGGGAATAACTGTTTTGGTATATTGGCAGGTTAGAAGGGCATTAATGCCTGTGCTTGAAATATTTGTATATATGTACGTATGTAAGTTGTATCACATGACATGCAAATTTTCTGTAGCTAGATGTTGACATTTAAAGCTATACCGATCTTATACATCTGCCTGGAGTGAAGAAAAGCAACTGTTCGGTCTTCCTAATTTTTGGATCCATTTCAGGTTCACTCTGTGAGGAAATAAAGCCTAACTTTGACCCAGGGTCAAGATTTTTCTTTACTGATCCCTAGCATCTGTTGTCATGACTGTAACTTTGCTGTGGCTTGTTGCATAAGTACATGTATGTTCCCACACACACACTGACACAGTGAGTCATTGGCCTGTCTTGTACCAACTGTAGATCCCCCCAACCCCTGGTGTGTCAGCCAGAATTTGTTCTATATTCTCACTTTCCCTCATGAAAACTTTTCAGTACCTAAGGAGCTGGTCAGACTTAGGCCATCTGGGTCAAAATTAGGCTTGTAATTCTATCATCCCTATTGGAATTCACGGGTCAATATGGGTTTGATTGATAATTAAATCGATACTGTGGACATTGGCTAAAAAAAAGTTGAAACTACAAATCCACAGAGTGAGCGGCTCTCTTCTAGTTTCTGACATATCAAAGGCAGAGAAATGAGTGATGAGTGGACTGCTTCAGAAATAGTTCAGAAGCAACTTTCAAGATCAAATATATATGGTCCAAAGGGAAAAGCAGTCATTACAAAAGATACATGCATGAACATAACAGCTTGCTGCTCCAAGAGCCTGTAAATCGAGGAGATAGCTAGCAGGAACATGGTTTTCTTAGAGATGAACGTCATTGCCATTGAGGTACTGGGTTTGAATGGAGTGTGGATAAGCCTATGCATTGTGAAATTACAAACCCATGGAGAGAAGAGTTTCTATAAAGGTAGCTGGAAATGATGCATTCTCTTAAGGAACTGCCTGTGTAGCTGGTGCAGAGCTACAATCCTGTCCTCAACAAGGTCATGGTGGGCAGAAGTAGTAGAGACATGCATTATGATCATGGAATAACTAAGGTCCATGCTGTAAAACGTGCCTGAGATATTTCAACATACATGTAAGCTTACTGAATGGGACAGTGCAGTGTACTGATTTTTCCTGTGGATAATCTTTTGTTTGACAGTAGCTGTACCTGGCAGAAAGTTTCCTTGTAACCTCAGTCACTTCAGAAACTCAGACCAGGTGAACTGTTAAAATCAGGGTTTAAAGCAAAAACCATACCCAGTGGTAGCTATACTTTCCTGTATCACTTGAGGACTCGGTACTTGGTATTTTTTTACTAAATGGTGAGACATTGGGTTTCAAGGAATGAAAGAAAGGCGTACAAGAATTACCAGCATTGCAGGAATGCGACTACTTGAACTCCCTCTTGACATGCTGCACTGAACAGATGAGGATGCAAAATACTTTTTTCCTGTTTGAAAAACAACTTATCTGCAATGCTGGGCACAGCTTTGGATATTTCAGTTCTCAGAAATGACTATATAGGTGGCCAAGAGAGGCCATTCATGTGTGTGTGTGTGTGTGTGTGTGTGTGTGTGTGTGTGTGTGTGTGTGTGTGTGTGTGTGTGTGTGTGTGTGTGTGTGTGTGTTCATTTCCAGTGGGATATAAACTATGGATGCTTGTACTTCTAACTATGGTTCACTAATAGACGTTATCTTTCCTCACTGGTGTTTGATTTCATGCCAAATTGCTTGTTTGTTTGGATTCTACAAGATGGACTGTGTATTGGACTAAATTAGGAATGATCCCAAAAGAAACTCTTTCTCTATGACCTTAAGGTCTAGAAAGGCTGTCACTCCAGTTTCTCATTGTGGAGCTTTCTGTTCAGAAAGGAGTGTGTGTGTATTCTTGAAACTTTGACAGAGCTGAGATAAGCACCCCACCATGCCATTGAAGTATCCCTCATTAGAATCTGTGACCAGGACTGGCTGGCAGAATTTAAGTCCCACCTTAAAGTTAGAAAGAATTCCTTGCCACTCCAGGGCTTGGCAACATTGGCTTTATGTCAGAAACAGATCTTTGATTACATGATGATTCTGCAGCCTTTACCACCTTACAACTTACTGTTACACCTACTCTGTCAGCTGTGCATATGTCACCATGAAGATCAAAGCAATTGTCAAGCCCAGAAATTGCAGCATGGTCAGTGTGTAGATATTACTTAGTGTCCTCATTCAAGGTGTTAAGGTCATGATCTTTTGGACTCTCTCTGCAGGCAGGAAAGACCAAGACTGGAGACTATCCATCTGCATGATTAGAAAGACAATCCTTACTTGAAGGGATTGTATAGGGCTTTCCCCCACTTATGGTCACCTCAGTGGCTGCACCCATGTATCTTCCTTTTCCAGGGATTCTAGTGAGAAGTCCCCTGACAGGGCTACCCAGAAAAAGTTGTCAACATCAAGAGAGCTTTTGTTTCAAAGTCTTGGTTACACAACTTGATAAACATTTTTGATGTTGAAAAAAGCCCAGACATCAACACATACTGAAGTCATACTTACCTACAGTGAACTTAGGTTGCCCTTTGTTGGATCCCAAATACTGTTATGCCAAAAGGCATCTATCGTGTCCAACAATACCATCACTGTGCTATACAGCAGCAAGGGTGTAATTCCCTGGACAGTCATCATTTGGAAATATATGTACTGTTTGAAGATGCTGAGGTGACGACTGGGATGAAAACTACCTATTTTTTTCTGAATGATGCAGAAGTAGAACCACCAGTCTTGTTTCAAATAAAGTAAACTCTCCACAATCTCTTAGACGAAAGTTGCTGATATCCAGAATGGGATGAAAACTACCCATTTCCTTCAGAATGATGATGAACAGGACTAGAATCCCCGATCCTGTCCCAAACAAAGTAAATTCTTCATGGATCCTTTAAGCATTACAGGTGGTTGTGGTGGTGCAGCGGTTAGTGTTCTTGCCTCACAGCAATAGGTTCTTTGGTTTGATCCTTGGCAGGGATGCCTTCTGTGTGGAGTCTGCATGTCCTTCCTGTGGTTATGTGGGTTTCCTCCCAAAGACATGCTGTAGGTGGATTGGACCCTCTAAATTGGCCCTAGGCATGAGTGCATGTGTGTGCCTTCTGTGGAAGGTTGGGTGCCAGGCTGGCAACTTGACACCATAAAAACTCCACTGCCACTCATGAGCAGACAGGTGATCTGCTGTGGTGACCCCTAACTGGGAAAAGTGGGCAGAAGAAGATCCTTTAAGCATTACAGGCTCACCAGCTCCAAATGCATTGCTGATTTTTTTTAATTGTTCAAAGGAACTGTTTTTGGTGGACTGCCTGAGAGCTCTTAGACTTGGACATGTATGATTACTTCCAGAATACACTGGTTTTTGGTGACTGTTCTGCAAACCATGATGAACTTAGATATCCATTCCCCTAGACAGTTAGAACCATCATCAGAAATGTGCTGTTGGGCTAGTAGAATTGGCATCTTGGGTAAACCCAGACAGTACCTAAGGGGGGAATGACTATGTGATGCTTAAGTGCATTCCTCTTTTAGAAGGTGTCTTCATCTTTTGAGATTAGCTAAGCTTTGGAGAGGAAAACTGGGATGAGACAGACTACAGAAATCCTCCACAGTGGTGAAAGCTTGTTGCCTGTTTAAGGGATAATCATAAGGTCTTGGGGAGCCTACCCAAAGGATGCATTTCCTTCCAACTGATCATCCGGAAAAATGTTCATAAGCTCCTTCATAAGGGTGGAGAACTCAGCCTACATCATCTTGCGCAGCCACATACATGAGATTGCAGCCCTGAACACAACATCTGCAAAATCAAAATTAGAGTGTTACATGGTTGCTAGTCTGAGATTCATAGGCAAGAGTTTTCACCACTTCCTTCAGTGAGGGTTTGACTTCAGCATGCATTCAGGAGCTTGGCAAGCATCTCCACTGCCTGAAAAGGGTCTGAAGTCTAAGTATGGCAAAGAAATAAATTTTATTGCTTTCTCCCTCTGGTGACAAGGTGTAAAGTGTAGTCTCAGGAGACCTGTGCTACACTGAAGAGAGCACATAATATGAGCTTATGTGAAGATGCTTGATGAGGGCTTTATTGTATTCTGCCACATATTGTGAAGGGCTAAAGAGCATCTGCCTTCTTGGAAGCCACAGAAGCAGACTTCTTGTGTAGTTACACTGCAGTAATAGCATCGTTAGTGATTAGTTCCATAAGGAGCAATGACACAAGGCTTCCCCTTTTTTATCCAGTATATATTTAGGCATTTTATTGGGAAAAATGGAAGTCAGAGACCAGTCCATGGAGGGCATAAGCTTTAATGTCTGCTCAAAATAGGAGTCATGTGAAGGACAGCTGTTTCTTGTCCACCTCACTGAGTGATATTGGTTTCAAGTTTCTTGAGCGAGGAGTCTGAGTCTGTACCCCCACTAGCATGAGGACGAAACTTGCTCATGGTCTTGCACAGTGGTTATCATGCTAAGTGCATCCTGGATATTAAGTGATAGGGATTAAACACTCAGAAGTATGTGCATGCCAAGAGATGAAGTAGCAGAGGCCTGTGCTGAGCTGAACACTAGCAATAGGTTATATTCCCTGAGAATGTGGCCACTCACCAAATATTTTCAAGCTCTTTTCAGAAATTAAACATAACTTTGATGTCTAGGCTTATATGACAGACACTAAACATTAATTTAATTTCTAGGTTTGGAACCAAGATCTCTGATGTCTGACAGTCTAACTCAACCTCTTAAACCTCTAACAGCAGATCATCCTGTATCTGGGGATGAGTCTGGGAAGAAAGTTCTCAACTTTGAGCATCCCAAACAAAGGATGGATGACTTTGGAGACACTTAATAGGATCAGGCTGTACACCTCAAGCTCTGACAGGTCAACTATGAGCTGTATGATGCTTATACCAAAGAATCCCTTGTCATGGGAGCCAGGGGTGCAGTTTCTGTGTACCAGTCAGCCCTTAATGAAGTGAAGTAGTGATGCAGACTCAGGCCTTTAGTATTTAAGGACTTTAGTATCTGTACAATTTGAAGACTATTTCTGCAATGGATTTATCTTCAGAAACTAGAAAAAAAAAACAGAAAAACTAGTAGTCTTAAAACTTTATTGATGAGCTCAGTCATAATAATTCCCAAAAATCATGAAATCCATGTAGGGTTCCAAAGCAATAAGCCTTTATTCGTCACATACAAGAGATCATCAGTAATAAAAAAGATTAGAAATACTTTACAATGTTAAACATATCAGCTTTTATACACTTAGACATAGGTGTGGAAAATATATGTGTTGTTTAATTTTTAACCAGACTATTCCAGGCAAACAGTATAAACAGGGCTGTAAAAGTGCATTTATGAACAGCAAATACCCACCCTCACACACTGCTACTGCTTAGATCAAACTAAATCCTAGTTAAAGGAAACACTACCTATCTATCTGCAGCCCACATTCCAAAATCAGGTATTAAGAGAAGCATAACATACATATAAAAAGACTCACTTTTAACCAAAATTGCTTTCAGCTAACTAATACAATAAAGCCTTCATCAGGTCTGTGACAAGAACTAAAATCATGCACATAGGTAGATAAGTAAAAAGAGCTAACTAGATAGATACAAGAAAAACAGACATAACTATCTAACCATAAACATTATCTAACTAGAACACTAAAAATATAAATATATTATATTTACATTATATATAAAAATATATATATGTGTAATAATATCTAATAAGCATCCATCCATATGCATTAGTGTGCATAAAACCTAATTTATTTAGAGCTCAGAAAAAATTTCAGTGGTTTGCATTTGAGAGAAAAAACTTTCATGACAGTTTTCATGTTTACAGCCCCCCCCAAAAAAAATGTTTATACAATAAAAACCAGTAGGAAACACAGAACAATACAGAAAACAGTGAAGAAGTAAACTTGTAATGTATAAAAGTGTGCAGGTCATACCTCTCAACCTGGAAACATCAAAAATCTGTACAAAGGCCCATGGAAAATAGATACAAATCTGTATGCTAAGTAACATAAAATCTGCATACATAATTATGTAACTCCACTCACTCCAATGGAATTGTGGGATACCAACTTTCAAATGCAAACTGAAGAACAGACAATGAAAATTTGACCCCCCCCCCCCCAGACCCTGACGTAAATGGTAACCATTTTGATTTTGAAATGTGTAGCAAGGATGTTCACTGGGAAGGGAGAAGATGATGAACTTTAGGATTTTGTTTTTGGTGACTTGCAGTATGTGGGTTTTGTGGTGAAAGTAGGGCATTTACTAGTAGACAGTATTCTAATCTTAGCAAAATAATATTATACTTAGCTAGGACCTCCAAAGGTCATTCTCCAAGGCCTACTGATCAGTGATGTAGCTAGAGTTTGTGTCTCTCAGGGCTGAGTTTGCTGCCCTTCCCCCCTCACAAAATGATGGTTGAATGGGAGCCCACCCCCCATACACAGCTCTCCCCCTGCAGCCATTCCAATGTCCCATTGCTTGGCTATTTTGCCTCATTTACCATAAACACTGTAATGTGCAGACTGCTTTTCTTCTACAATGATTATTTGGATTTCATTTAAAACTTTTATTTTACGTTTTATAGCACATACACTAATAGACATCTGCTAAACAAAGCAATACAGTCTCACAATGAAAATAGACTTAACATTAAACTTCTCTGCCTTTAAAACTCCCATTCATTAAATCAGCATTGAAATCCACAAAGAAAATGCATCTGGCTAGTGGTGGATAAAGATTACCTTTGGACTGTTTTCAAATCACAGGCCCCTTGCACACAAAACATACATGTGTTCTTTGATACACCTTCCTGACTGTATTAAGTTATATTCCTTGTATAATACAGCACACTTGTTAGTGCGAGTTTTAAATTTGTTTTGAAGATTTTTCCAGTAAGCTATGAAACAAAATGTATGAACCAACAATGACAAAACTGCCCAGTTCAGAACATTTCCATCATAAAAGTCTACTCAAACTTCTACAAATCACCAGTATCAGTAAAAGCCATTTAAATAATTCCTCATTAAAGAGACAATCCATGTACATACTGTGGGAGTAGAACCCACAACCTTCTGCATTTCAAGCAATTATTCTACCTGTTATGCTACTAACAAACACAAGCAGCACTAAACTTCTTTCCCCCTGAAGAACTATGCAGCACAAGAAATCTGCAAAAAGGCAACATTTATTGGGGGGAGGGTGACAAAGACCCAAAACCAGGGACACAGTTGAAACACTGCTTGTATAATCTTAGAAAAGTTGCTAGAATAAAATGTTTTGTGTTATCATGCATTTCCTGAAAGATAAGAAGATTGAAACTTAAATGGCTACCATTATTTACTATAGACTCAACTCCTTGAATGACAAAGCATACCTCTCAACTGTCCCTGATTTTGACACAAAGATTAGCTGTGTCCCTCTTAATTACTCCTAAAACTGGTGATTTTTGGAGTCATGGTGGTGAGTTGCACTTAATAAATAATGACAAAAATTAGAATTACAAACTTCTTTTACTTTAGAAAATGTATATTAATTTACATTTTCTTATTCTGTTAACATCTGAAGTTAGCAACACTGATATTTTAAAAAGTGTTCCTGATTATTTCTGGATTTGTCCCAATTTAGTTGAGAGCTGTGACAAGTGGTGGTATGGGTAGATAATTTAGGCTTTTTCATCAAGTACCTAAGGTACACAGTTTGAGTCTGAGTAACTCTAACCACCAGTTACACCTACCTGGGGCATTACATACACACTCTGCTGTTCTGTAACTGTGAAAACTTAAGATATCTGCTGGCTTTGGGGCTTAAGAACTAAGCTACTAGTGTTGCTAAGTAAAGTAATACCCAAAACACAGAACAATTGCTGTTCTGTAACTTTTCTTGTCTTTACTCATCAACTAATATACCAGCCAAACAGAACCCCAGCCCTACAACAATTACTCCAACCATATGCCAACACTTGGCAACTCCGATCCTCACACAAACGTGTCCTCCAAATATCCAAAAGCAACAACAAAGCCAGGGATGCCCTCTACTCCCACCATATTTCTAAACTTTGGAACTCAATCCCTCAACACATCCTAAATGCTACCAACCTACACCAATTCAAAACTCTGCTCAAAGACCAACTCACTAAAAACTGGTTCTGCTCCTGCACTAAGCCAGGCTAATACCACATAAGCCCACATCAAATTTCATCCCCTAAATTTTATAGTCTCCATGTATACCCACTCCCACTTGTTAACACCACCTATCAGTTTAATTTCATAATTTCTTTTCTTTTGTAAGGGTATACATGTGTACACATATTAAAGTATACTCAAATGATCAACTAAAGATGGACCCCTGCCCTCAAAAAAAAAAAAAAAAAAAAAAAAAATATATATATATATATATATATATATATATATAAATAACTTTACTATATTACTATATTGTAATAACTTTCTCCTTTTCACTAAAGTGCCTATTGTATATTGTACTTTCTTTACTGTCTCTAGATATTTCTGTTAAATTCTATGTAAAACCGACACTGTAACTGTCAATGTTGTTCTTGTTTTATTGGAGCTTTTCTCCCCGGGCCCCCACTGAAAATGGGCTCACACCCAGATGGACTATCCCGGTCAGCAAATGTAAAATAAATAAAATAAATAAATAAATCTGCCAGGTGCTCACACATACAAAGCAATTGCTGTTCTGGGTGCCATTCTGTAACTGTTAAAAGTTAAGTTATTTGCCAGGTGCTCCGGGTGCCATTTAAGAACTAAGCTACTAACTAACGCACAAAGCAATTGTTCCAGGTGCTGTTTAAGAACTAAGCTACTAATCCATTAAAACTTAAAAGATAAACTACTAATCCATTAAGCTTAAGAGAAAATATGTGCTGTTTCAGCTTCAAATACATGCTGTGCTGCTAAGTAGAGTAGTACCTGAAACACACACACACACACACACACACACACACACACACACACACACACACACACACACACACACCTGCCTGCCATGCCGTTAAAAGAAGTAAAGCTTGAAACAGAACTACTTCAAAGCAAAGCAAGAACTAATTCAAATATCTCCCACACACACACTTCAGGTGCTGTTAAGAACAAAGTAAAGCAACTAATTCAAATATCACTTCTGAGACTGGAGCACAACAAGCACGCTAAGCTGAAAGCAACTGGCGTTAAAGCTTAAAAGATATCTGCCACTCTGTAAACCAGTGCTTAAAAGAACTAAGTAAAGCTTACAAACCTTAACAGAACTACTTCACAAATATGTGCTGTTTCAGCTTAAAAGAACTAATTGAAGCTTGCACTTGCAGACCGTCCAGCTTTGCTGCATGGTTTGGCATACTGACAGAAAACAGCCTTGTGAAGCTGACGTTGTGCACGTGATGATGCAATTTCATAAACTTTCAAGAACAAGCCCGGGAAATTAAAGGGGCCACTCGGGAAATCGTGGCACCCCAATATTTTGCCCTCAAAACCAGTATTTAGTTAGGAATTTGGTACGTTTGAGAGGTATGGTGCAGGTGTGTGCATGACTGTGCACCGGTATGCTAAATGGAGGAATTATACCAACACTTTATGATAACAGTGGCATGAAAAATGTGTGTTTTGAATCTACCTTTTAAATTTCTGGTGTGATACAAGAGTGTACTAAATCTAATCAAATCAGAATTGAGGTTAAAGTAACTAAATGTATATATATATTTATACACATTCTACACATCATTGTTTATTATGTCTTAGTATCTGTGGTATATTTCCTCCCAAATACCCTAAAAAAACCTTTAGAGATTGTGCGGCAGATTACGTAAATTCAACACACTTTGAATAGAGCATTAATAGTTAAGTCCTGGTTTTCTGATTGCATTTAATTTCAGCTGCCAGCATAATTATTTTTTCTCCAAAACACCATTGACTTCAAGCGCATCCATCTCTACCCAGTCCAGAATGATACATTTAAAAACAGAATCTCTTTTAATACGTGTTTAGATAAGCTGTTCTGGCATTTAAATCTGATGTTGGAAAGATGACCTGAAATCCTCTTTTTCAGTTTATTCATAGTCTTACCCACAAATAAATGCAGGGCAGTCATTACACTTGGCCCTATATGCAACTTTTTCAGTATTACAGTTACCACCTGCTGAAGATTTCACCATCTTTGTACTCACAGAAAGTGCAGTTAGGTGGCCCTCAGATTTTAGTGCTCATGTCATCCTGGTGTTCCTTAATTTTCTTTTCAACATAGCTAAGTATGCTTCTGCTCTTTGTATATACAAAAGTAGGGTGATCTGCTAAAACCCTTACAAGCTGCTGACTGTCAGTGAAGATGGCCCAGTTATCCTTAATAATGGCTTTAATTGTATTGAAATCACAGGTGTAAGTTAGAATGCAACTGTGATTATTTTTCTCTACTTTTGGGTCAGTGTGGCCTTGTTGCATAATTCTACCAAAAGGTCTATTCCACATAGGGTAACTGTTAGTTACCCTATGTGGAATAGGGTAACTGTTAGTTTTAGAATCTCTAATGGGATCCAGGATCATATGTAACACATTTGATTCAAATCCTCTGTTTAAGAAGTCATTTTCAAGATCATTCATATCATATTTTTGAGAAAAGGGGTCAAATCTATGGCAATGCATGCTAATCTGTAGCCTTGTGATTTTATTACACTGTGCTTAGTTTTTACTGGATGCATACTATCTCTGTGAGATAAGTAGTTCACTCTTGTTGGTTTCCTGTATGTTACTAATTCATTTTCCTCTGTCTTTATCAATACTGACAGTCATATCAAGGAACTGCATTGATTCCGAGCTGATGGAAGTGGTACATTTCAGGAAGGAGGTGTTTAGTGGATAAACTCAGTGAGTTTAGATTTCTTACCTTGCCAGACAATAAAGACATCATCAGTAAAGTGAAAGTAGATGGTCATAAACCTTCGTTATTCACTTTGCAGCACAAATTTCTCCTCCCATTTGTCTAAGGCTACATTGGCCAGGCTAGGGGCCATAGCAGCACCCATGGCTATCCCATCATTTGTTTGTAAGCCTGGCCATTGAAACTGAAAAAAATTGCAACTCAACACCAAGTCTATTAGCTTTCCAAAGCATTCAGTTTACCCTTTTATAACATTGTTATTTCTGCTATAAGCCTCTGTAGCTGCTTCTGGAAAGTACATGTGTGGTAACACAGTGCATAGGGCTTCATCATCAATAGTTATCAATATGCTTTGTTCATTCACATATACTGTTTAGTTTTCTTAAAAAAATCAAGTAAATCTAAAATAAAAGATTAGTTCATTTCAGCAAGTGGCTGTAGAATAAAATCTAAGTATATGGCAGTTGCCTCTGATGTGGAACCTCCAACAGTTTTTTCCCTCTCATCTGCAAAGCACTGACATTTTTTCAGATGTAAATAACTTAGGTTTTATGCACACTAATACATATGGATGGATGTTTATTAAATATTATTACATGGATATATATTTATATTTATAGTGTTCTAATTAGATAATGTTTATGGTTAGATAGCTGTGTGTATTTTTTTTTGCATCTATCTAGTTAGCTCGTTTTACTTATCTACATAGGTATATGATTTTAGTTCTTATCACAGACCTAATGAAGGCTTTATTGCATTAGTTAGCCAAAAGCATACCTCTCAACCTGGAATCATCAAAAATCTGGACAAGGCCCATGAAAAATAGGTACAAATCTGTACACTGATTAACATAAAATTTGCATAGATAATTACGTAACCCCACCAACTCCAGTGGAATTGTGGGATACCAACTTTCAAACACAAACTGAAGAACAGACAATCAAAATATGGCACCAGAGTCCCCCTGCAGCCATTTCCAATGTCCCATTACCTGGCTATTTCGCCCCATTTACCATAAACACTAGTATGTGCATACTGCTTTACTTCTACAATAATTATTTGGATTTTATTTTTATATTTTATAGCACAATGCAAAAACACTAATAGACATCTGCTAAACAAAGCAATACTGTCTCACAATGAAAATAAACTTTGCATTAAAACTTCTCTGCCCTTGAAACTCACATTCATTGAAACAGCATTGAAACCCACACCACATCCAGAAAAAATGCATCTGGCCAGTGGTGGATAAAGATTACCTTTGGGCTGTTTTCAAATCATAGGCTTCTTGCATACAAAAACAAGAAACATACATGTGTTCTTTAATACACCTTCCTGACTTTATTAAATTATATTCCTTGTATAATACAGCACACTTGTTAGACTTAGAACACATTTTAAATTTATTATTTGAACATTTTTCCAGTAGACAATAAAACCAAATGCATCTACCATGACAAAACTGCCCAATTCAGAACATTTCCATCATAAAAGTCTACTTACATACACACACACACACACACACACACACACACACACACACACACACACACACATATATATATATATATATATATATATATATATATATATATATATATATATATATATATATATATATATATATATATATATATATATATATATATATATATATATATATAAATACAATGACAGTAGTGTAAACCATAGGCATCTTGCACAGCTTCTCGTCTCGCATTTATTTATTTTTTGGGGGGGGGGGGGATGGAGAAAAAGGCCAAAAACCAGGGATACATTTTAAACATTGCTTGTATAATTTTGTAAAGTTGCTAGAATAAAATGTGATGTTACCACCATACATTTCACTGCCAAGATTTGGTCCCAGGACCCTGTGCACTACAGTCAGAGCAACATACCACTATGCCAAACCCCTCATCTTTTGCCAGTGGCACTGCATTTAAAATAAAATCAGAATCTGATGTTAGCTCAACTTGTACAACTAGCCAAGGTGTTAGCTTGACTCAGTGCATCATACCATCACCCATAAGTTTTATTACTGAACTATTAGTTGTTCAAGAATGCAGCTGCTGACCTTGTTTGCCTTAAATACGACAGTAACTATTTTGCCCTGTAATGCATTAATTTTGTAAAATTTCACACATTGATTACTTTGTAACTGTATTCTACGCTTGAAATGCACTGCTCTCTGTCTTCCCTGGTCATCAAAATATAATAAAATATTTTAATACTGCGGTACAACTAAAATCATGCCATCCTCAGAATATTTCAATGAGTAAGCTTCATTTCACAGTTCTCATACTCTTGGACTGTGTACAAGTCATAAAAACCTAAGCAAAGTGCTACTGGCACATTCAACCTTCAAATATCATCAGCCACGTTCAGTCTGGTTTCTTGGTGTACAGAAGAATTTAACTTCTTTAGCTGAGAAGTAAATCAAATTTGAGAAAGAAAGCAAAAGAGTTACCAGAATTCTCCTCTACCAGTGTTAATTTCCCCACAAAATATTTTGTGTTCTACTCCTAGCCAAGATCATTTTCCAGAATACCACCTTCAGGATAAAGTAACACTCATCCATGACTATTTTCTTTTTGTCACTAATAGTTACCAAGGGCAGTATCTTGGGGGAAAAAACAATGATGCCACTGCATTATCTCTAGTCCATTTACAGAATAAAAGTAACACTCAGAATACACATTAAATACACTTTCAAAAATAAAAAAAATAAAAGTATTGTTAAAATTTTACCAAAGTGTTCATTCAGTAATCTCCAAACACACACACACACACACACACACACACACACACACACACACACACACACACACACACACACACACACACACACACACACACACACACACACACACACATCTTCCTACTATGATGTCTATGCTGATCATGTCTGGAAAAAAATAAGCCTCTTCCACATATTCACATAACACGATGAGGTCATCCTAGCATTAACTGTGCAACACTAATTAAAAAAAATCTGTTCATCAAAAGGGACACCAACAGTTGACGTGCAGAGTGTCTTAGCAATACTAAGGTGTTACAATCATCTCACTAAGGCAAGTGAGCATTTCACAGGGGGGCTATTAAAAACTAGGGCAACTATCACTCTGAGAATTTCCTGTACATCTGTGTATTTGACAGTTAATTCCAACAGCACTGTCACACTCAACATTTGGCTACCAGACTTGTATGCTCAAATGAACCAATTAATCACCATTAAAGCATGCAATTGCTAAATTAGGATGAGCCTGAGTCAAATGTGTAGAATGAGCCAATGTGTCTTATTTTGTTGCAATTAATAAAAGTGTATTACAAAGCATGTTTGTTATCCATGGTATTTTAACTCTCTATATGCTCCATTTGTATTACACCTAATTTCAAATGCATGCGACTGGTTTTGTTAAGTAACTAGCTCGTGAACGTGACTAAATCTAGAATCAAGACAGACTAATAAAAAATATTGAAACAAAAAACTTAGAAGTGAGTAGTAGAAAGACCAAAACTATGGGCCACATTGACTAAAGTGGGTACTGAATACTTGTGAAGCACTTTTATAGTATTTTGTTATATAATCAGTCTTTGGATTCTGTCTTTTAGAGCCAAATGTATTCTCTTTTCCACTGTCATTTTTAGTTCATACCCACACCACACCACACCAACACACACACCTTACCTGCAGACAGTCATTTCGAGCAGACTAATACAATCCATCTTTCTCTCGTTTGTTCCTTCTAGCAGGCTAGTAGCAGCTACCTTGCGGACGTCTGACAACAAAGAAGTATACTATCCATCTCAACTCTCACAGATAAATAAACTACTCGTTCCGTTCCTCGGAAGCAAGCCAAGAAATACATAAATCCTTTTAGCAGCCAGCTAACGCTCATGGAAGGTCTGACAACAAATCAAAAACAAGTTCCCGCTCCCGTTTGCTGGAAATGCTGAATTCCGACTGGTTGACGGAGCTGACATCATCGCACACGTGATGACATCAGCGAAACCGCAAAATTTAAAAAATATTGTTAAATAAGTCAGAAATGAAGGTGTGCCACTCGGGAATTGTGGCACCCCATTATTTAACTCCAAAACTCATTTTTTACCAAGTAATTCTGTACGGTTGGGAGGTCTGGTCAAAAGTGATTTTAGTTAAAAGCAGGTCTTTTCATATGTATGTTATGCTTTTCTTAATACATGATTTTGTAATGTAGGTTGCAAATAGATAGGTAGTGTTTTCCTTAACTAGGATTTAGTTAGCTCTAATCAGTAGTAGTGTGTGGGGTGAGTACTTGCTGTTCTTAAATGCACTTTTACGGCCCTGTTTATATTGTTTGCCTGGAGCAGGCTGGTTTAAAATTAAACAATACATATATTTTCCACACCTACTTCTAAGTGAATAAAAGCTGATATGTTTAACATTGTAAAGTATTTTGATTTTTTTTTGTCACTAAGGATTGCTTGTCTGTGATGAATAAAGTCTTGTTGCAGCGATGTTGTATAGTACTGTCTGATTGGATGAGCAGTAGCAAATGCTGCCCAAACCCTGCCTGTCACCCAGTAACAGGTTGACATCACAGATTAGTCATGAATAAGCAATGTCATGTATTTCTCAGGCACATGAATATTCATTGGGGTTTGGCTGCATGTGGCTAGCAGAAACTGCGGACTTGCTTAATTCATTGATTTACATTTCTCTGCATCTAACTGTAGGAGGCAGTAATTTCATAACCAAAGTGGTTTGCTATTTATGGATTATTTCTTTTTTCTCCTTAAGTCTTTTATAATTTTGTCCACAATGACATGTTTTGTTACTGTTTTCCCTTTGCTTTTGCAGGGGGGCAAGCTCC
The DNA here is from genome assembly GCF_019279795.1 of Protopterus annectens. Classification (NCBI taxonomy): domain Eukaryota; kingdom Metazoa; phylum Chordata; order Ceratodontiformes; family Protopteridae; genus Protopterus; species Protopterus annectens. Next base: position 1,139,389,290 of record NC_056741.1, on the reverse strand, counting down.
CCTGCATCCCCCTTGTGGGGGGGGGGCGGTACCCCCCACACCCCCGCTACTTCAGTATACCAACTCCAAGACTGCACTACATTAAAGAAGAGTGACAAGTGCAAATACATGACAAATGTTCACTTTAGCTGTTCTGATTAAGAGTTAAGAAGAGACATGTAGCAAATATGTTGGCTTCAAAAACTACTACGACACGTACCTGTTTGCTGGCACATATGGTGACATTCTTAAGTACATTGATATTTCATGAAATGTAACATACATTATAGTAGCAGCTCAGCCAGCAAGATGGGGAATTGGAATGCATACACACCTCTCCTCTCTGGGACATATATGTTCGATATTTATGCTGCCTGACAACACACCAATGGAAAATCACTGAAAGCGAAGTCGCAACATTCTCATTCCAGAGAAAAGACCTCACAGTTTTACTTTGAAAATTTCTGGTAATGTATGACATTGATGACATAGAAACAAAGCTGTCTGTCAGTGTTATGTTAACAAGCAGCTTGCATGAATAGTACAATTATATGTATTGTGTGATTTGTTTTTATGGATTGGTTGCCTAAAGTCACAAGAGAACCGACCAGAGGTTAGATGCCATGTATATCTAACAGGAATACATATGTTTCAATCAACTTTTTTGTAGTATATGACTTTGTGCATTGATGCACTTTCCATAGCAAATGCAAATAAATCTTTAGAGATGGTTGTATTCTCTTTATGCGCAGTGGTATTCTTGAATAACTTTAGTTCGAAATATAGTGCTATAATCAGTAAAATAAAATTTGTAGCATTTATACAGGCTGAATCCAGTTAAGGAAACAGAATAGGTTAAAAAAAAAAAAAAAATATATATATATATATATATATATATATATATATATATATATATATATATATATATAAATCCCTACAGGCCTACATCACTTAATTATTGATGCCATTCTAATGAAACGCTGCAGCCTCACAGCCACAGGAACTCTTACAACTCACGCGTGCTAATCAACAATGGCAAATCTGCATGGCATGCTGATCATTCATCATTTGCATACTACATCACAAGCATTAGGCTTGTCAGTCACTCTGGCCACACCCATTCCTGCACGAAATGGCCGATGAGCCAGTACAGTCCAACAAAGGCCTTGTTGCTTTGGAACACTACCTGGGTTTCATGATTTTTGGAAATTATTGTGACTGAACTCATCAACAAAGTTTTAATACTACTAGTTTTTCTGTTTTTTTTAACACTCATGTTGGTGAGGTTGGAACTAGACAGATTCCTTTTTTTTTTTTTTTTTTTTTTTCCCCAGAAACTAGCCTACCATACAGTCTGCAGTCCTTGTGACTTTGGGGCCAGAGGCTGTTCATGGGACCCTCCCACTGTTCTTCATGTAAGGTTTTCAACTCCTACTGGTAGCATATTTGGACAGATTTCTTCCAGTATATGTGGGTGGCAAAGTTGAATTTCTAGCATCTACAGCAGTGCTTTGCACTGTTCTAATCCCCAAGACAATAAAGATAATGCCTATTCGGGTTGGGGGTCTTAATCACTTGAACACTGTGGATTTACATGTATTGAATGTGGGTACTTTTAACCAGCGTCAAAATGCAAACAGTACAAAAGAAAGGAGAGCAATGTTGGGCTTGGAGAGAGACTTATGTGGTTAGCAAACACTATCATAACATATTGTAGTAGTGGATGTAGATGCCCTTGAGTATAGGAGCTTCTGAGGAAAAAAAATACTGATTTCTGAATTCTGATTGGTGAATAGGATTAACCAAAACCAAAATGCTGACTCATTAAGTATTGTCTCTAATGTTAGAGCTTAATGTTTCTGAAGTACAAGGATAAATGTAGTTTTTGTATCCATTTGTTACCTTATGCCATCGAGCTGAGAGTTGGAGTATGACCTTTCCTTATTTCTCTATGGCTCACCATCCAATATTGAAGATTTCAGAGTTGTTTGAATAAAATATTTAAATGTATTCCCTTTCATAGGTTTATAGGATGGTACATGGCTATCGGACCTAGGGCCTATACAAGCCTAGCCATAACAATTCCCTGGCTATTTCTTCCAACAATATTTACTTCCCTGGACCCCTGTCTAGCAGGGTGACTGACATGATCCCCGGGGTAAATTTCCTATCTCCCATCCAATCGTCAAGGCTCCTTTTGAAGAGGGCCAAAGAGGTGCTCTGCTTGGCATGTATGGGCAGTTTATTCCAGAGTCTGGGGAATCTCTGGGTCTGGAGCCTACCCTCCAGCATGGTTTGTTCATTAAGATGGCAAGGTTTAGATCCCTGGAGCATGTGGCTCTGAGGGACTGGGATTTCTTTAAGTGTAGCATGTCCAACAGTTCTGGGTTTGACATGGCCTTGTATGTTAAGCAGAGATGGCCTCTGAGTAGACGATATGCAACAGAGTATAGCTGGAGTTTTTTTAGATGGTCAGCATAGGAGATCTGCTTTAGGCCTTTGATTCTTTTTGTGAGGCATTTCTGCGGCCTTTCCAGTTGTTGCAGATGTCTTGAGAGGTACATGCCAAATGGAGCGTTGTATTCTATAATGGGTCTAATGAGGGATGAGTACAATGGGACAATGACCTCCTTTTTTCTGGATGAAAAGCCCTTAGTGATGAGGTGTGCCACATAGAAGGATTTCCTGACTGTTGTGGCAATGTGGTTATTGAAGGTGAGACCATTGTCCACGTGTCCCTAAGTCTGTTATCACACTTTTGGTGTTTAGTGTACTGACACCTATATGTAAATTCACGGTTACATGTTTTCTTCCTGAAGGAGATAACTATACATTTCATGGTATTGAGCTTGACCTCATGGCTCTGGCACCGAGTATCTGTTTCTGTAAGGCCCTTTTGTAGAATATCCACATCATTTGGGGATTCAATAATGGCTCCCAGTTTGCAGTCATCTGCAAACTTTGTTAGCCAAAGTCCCTTAATGTTGGCCTGTACTTTAGAGAAGTAGATGCCAAAAAAGAGCGGTCCCAGAACTGAACCCTGAGGTACTCCACTTGTCACTTGTCTGGAGCTGGATTTGGAGTTGGCTACTTTTACAGTGTGGATTCTGTCAGTAAGTCAGTTGGCAACCCATCAAGTGATGTAGGGATTAATGCCCAGTTTAGTAAGTTTATCTATGATTCCAGAGTGGGGGATGGTGTTGAAGGCCTTGGTGAGGTCCAGATAGGCTGTGTGGACTGCCTTACCCTCCTCGTCCATGGCTCTGGAGATTGATTCAAAGAAGTCAGTCAGGTTCAAGAGACAAGATCGGCCCTTCACTAACCCAAACTGGGTGGGATCCAGTGTTTGAAGGTTGCCAATGTCTTTGTTTATAAGTTCCACGATAATACGTTCCATGGCCTTGCAGATCAGGCTCGTCAGACTGATGGGACTGTAGTTCCTGGGATCTAAGGTGGATCCCCCTTGTGGAGTGGGATAACTGTAACTGTGCACCACTCAGTGGAGACAAAGCCTGAGGTGAGGCTATGATTAAACATGACAGTGAGGTGCCAGTTCATTTTGTAGTCCATGTAGTACACAGCCTGGGATGTTGCCTGGTCCCATGGATGCTGTATTCTTCGCTTTAGAGAGTGCGTTTTTTACCTGTGTGGCCATTATTACCGGAATTCAATCTTTCAGTATTGTAGTATTGTGATGGGCCCTTTAGGGGGTGAGAGGTGTGTGAAGCTGGCACTGAATCAATCTACCAGGATATTGGCAATGTCCTTGGGATCAGTATATTTAATAACATTCTGTTGTAGCTCAGAGCAGATCTGAGCATTGCCATTTAGATTCTTGACATAGCTATAGAATTGCTTGTGGTTGTCTTTGGAATCTTTGGCAATTTTATTTTCGTAACTAGTTTTGGAGGATTTTATGAGGGATCTCAGCTTCTTACTGAGGCTGGTAAGGGAGTTTTTTGCATCCTGGTATTTTCCTCTTTTCTACAACAGTTTCTTCCTTTTGTTGTAAAGTTTGTTTATGGCAGGGGACCACCAGACTGGCTTCCTTTTTTTGGAGGAGAGTGTCTTGGTTCTATTTGGGATGTCACGATTCATGCATGAGTGGATGTGCTTGTACAGTGCCTTAATGTAGGATTCAGCAGTCGAAATTTCAGATCCTGTCTGCATGGGTGTTATGAAGTTTGTCACTTCTGACTTGAGTAGCATGACGTTGGCTTTGGAGAAGTTTTTGTGGAGGTTTCCTTACTGGGGGTGGGGGTGGGATGTGGGTGTCAATGGTGATTAACTTATGGTCAGACCTGACCAACGGGGTGGTGACCACTGATGTGGAGCATTGATTTCCCATGTTGGTAATGACCAGGTCTAGGATATTGGAGCCCCCGGTGGGATTATAGATTAGCTGATCCAGGGCATTGGAATTTATGAATTCCAAGAACCGTTTGGCAAAGGTGTTGGTACGTGAGTAGTTTTCCCAGTTAATGGCAGGGTAGTTGAAATCACCCAGTATTAGGGTGTTTGGTTGTATCTTAATATTTTCCAGTATGTTTAGAAATCTTGGGGCATGGTGGGGGATCTGTAGAAAGCTACAATTTGGATTGCAGTCTTACCTAGTGTTAGTTGCACCTGGAGAATTTCAGATGCATTGTGTTGGGCAACTAACCTGGTGGTGTGAATATCCTTGGTGAATATGGACACTCCTCCATCTTTAATGTTTCGGTCCCGGTTTGGTGGTCGAACAGTGTGGTAAGAGTTGCAGCCTGGTATTGCAGGGGTGCTCTCTGGGACCTTGAAACAGGTCTCAGTTACTGCATAGATATCAATGTTCTCCATTTTTAGGAGTGCCTCGAGAGAGTGCATTTTGAGGTTTAGACTTCTAGCATTGAGTAGCATTACCTTCAGATTTTGCATGCTTGTAGCTGTTACAGTGATAGTTTTGTCCTTTGAACTTTGCCTAAAAAGGCACTATAGGGGTGGCAAGAGCCTTAGCCAGTAACCTGAATCCCAGGGGTGACAGGTGCAAACCATCTCCACCTTCTGGGATCCTTTTGTCTCCTTGTTTAAAGTTAATGGATTCCACATCGCAGAAAGAGTTAACTTCTTGCTATATTCACATTTAAACTTCCCTTTCCTTCTTGAACAACTCTTCTACAGCCTACAAGCTTACTTTTGCTACTCTCATTCATCGAGATTGTAAAACAATTGTGTTTTCTCACTAATTATGCCCAAGACTTTTTCAAAAAAGTGAAAAAGTCTTTTCTAAACTATGTTTTTTAATCAGAATTTTGCTTACCTTTTTTTTGAGCAGTTTATCAAAGCAACCTTCAAGGAGAAGCCGGATCTGAAAGTTCAAATAACTGGCACCTGCCTTAGGGGCATTTGTTATTTGTTTTAACAACTTAATGTAAATAAACAGTTTACCGCTATTTATGTGCACCTTACATGGTTCTCTTCAGTTGCTGAGTTAACACTGTCTTGTCTATTGCAACATTTAATGTGTCTCTTTTGTCACAAGTTAAAATATTTTGTTTATGGATATTTTGTATCAAAATAGTTCATGTGTTAGAAGTAATTATTTCTTCTTCGTTTTTTAAAAAAAAATCTTTTATTAGCGTTTGGTGACTTATGCTGTCACAATCATTTCCAAGATGTAAAGTACATCAAAACACGAAAAAGAGAAAGGATAAAAATGTTATAGCACATTTCTCTAATAACCAAATAACACAATTGTATAACAATTATTCCTACAATAACTATTGACTAGAGTTTTATTTTTGTGTGCCTTTATAAATAACATGAACCATCTGCTGACTGTCTACATATATTGTAGCCATGGGGTCCATTCTTGCAAAAATATTTTTTCTCTGCTTTAGTTGTTATGTCTTCACTTCCTTGTTCATTATTTTATTTAAGAACTGTATAATACCCCCCCAGGATTAGTGGATCCTGCTTTTCCACTTTCTGATGAGTTTTTTCATAACCAGTGTTACTAGTGAAAAGAGTTGCTTAACTAGATCAGAATGTTCTTGATCTTTGCTCAATCCCAGAAAGTACGATCTTTCATCTAGTATTATCTGATCCTCCAATATCTCCCAGACTGAATATCATAGCTTTTTTTCAAGGTTCTGTATCTTGCTACATCTCCAGAAAATATGTAAGCAATATCTAATCTCCTCTCTTTGGCATCTCCAATAAAAAGAAGTCATGTACTTACCATAAGGTTCCAACTGTGTTGTCATTTTCATTCTTCCTCAACTGTTGGGTTTGAATCCGAACCTCAGATCTGACTTGACTGTTACTAAAGCTCGTGGTAACCAAAAAAGCTCTCGAGCGTCTCCCTTACCCATGATGCACCGACCCCTAACATACATCAGATCTTATTTCCTGATTTACAAAAAGTAATATCTGCTAATGTATATGTATATACATACATATAAGTTCTAGAGAAGGAGCTATATTTTGAGCTCAACATTAAGGACAGTATCTTGTTCTTTCAGAATTCTGTTATGATAAGGGTTGGGGGAGGTTGTTGGGTGGGCAGTTGAGGAAGAATGAAAATGGACAGCAAAGATAGAATGTTATGGTGAGTACATAACTTCTTTATCTGATGTTGTCAATTTTCATTCTATCCTCAGCTGTTGGGACAGAGTCCCCAGCTACCTAAAATTCCAGATGGACTCTAAGGAAAGATATTCCTGAGCACAGTTGAGCCAAAGACTGCTCTTCCCCTTGAGACCAGATCCAGTTTGTAATGATTGATAAAGGCATGAAGATTTACCCAGGTTGCAGCCGCACAGATGTCCATGGCAGCCTGGAGAGAAACACTGAAGAAGTTGCCATGGACCTAGTTGAATGGGCTCTTAAAGGTTTTGATAAGGTTAGACCCAACTTGTTATAGATAAAAGAAATAAAATCAGTCAGCCATCTGGCTAGAGTTACTTTTGCAACAGGTTTGCTCAATTTCAAATCTGCAAAGGGGAATAATAACTAATCTATCTTCCTGACTTTTTTTGTCCTGTGTAAGTAAAATTGTAATTGTCTCTGAACATACAATAATTCAACATATATCCACTTTTATTTGTAAATTTAGGAGAGAATACTGACAAATTAATAGAGTGATTGATACTGACACTGCATTGGGAAGGAAAGATATATTGGTATTTAGTGTAAATCTATCCTTATGAAAGATCAAGTAGGGAGGTTTTGATGATAATGCTTGAAGCTCTGTAATTCTTCTGGCAGAGGTAATGGTCACTAGAAAGATTGATTTTTGGGTCAAAAACTTAAGATTGCATTTAGCTGCTGCTTCAAAGGGGGAAAGAATTAAGGCTTGCAGTACCAAGTTCAAATCCCATGGTGGAGCAAGATCTTTATACAGGGGTCTCAATAGGAGTGTACCTCTTAAGAGTGCTTTACAAACTTTAGAAGAAGCCACAGAAGAATTTTAAAACTCAATATGAAAATTAGATATCACTGCTAATTGAACTTTAGTGGTAGAGGAGCTAGATCCTCATTAAAGATTAATGCCAAAAATTCAAGTACACTCTGTATTGGAGCTGAAAAGGGATCGATGTGTTTTTGTTCTGCCCAGCAAATGAACCTTTTCTACTTACAGGTACAAGGCTTTCTTGTAGAAGGCTTATGGGAAGTTGAAAGAATATGACGGACAGGGAAAGACAACATAGGTTGTCTAGCTATTAACAGAACTGGAGAAATCATGCTGTTAACTTGAGGTTTGATTATCACTATCAGATGTGACAGGAGGTCTGGAATCACATCCAGAAACCAAGGTTAGCAAAGAAGATGAGGCCATAGGAAGGGGAATGAAATCTACCGATGCCAGTAGGGTGCAATGAGGATGACTTTGCTCTTCAACCTGGCTGCTTTCTGCAGAAATTTTGGAATCAGGGAAATTGGTGGGTAAGCATAAATTAGACTGGGGGCCAACTGTGAAGTAGAGCATCCCTTGGTGAATACCTCTGAGGAGCGATCTGGGCAAAGTAGATATTGCATTTGTTGTTTAGGGGAGAAGCAAAAAGATTGGAGCAAGGCTGGCCCTATTGACAGAAAATCATTTCTGCCACTTTCATGTTGAGAGACCACTTGTGAGATAGAAGACGGGACCTGCTCAATTTGTCTGCTATCACATTGGATTTCCCTAGAATGTGCATTGCAATGAAAAAGCAGTTGGAAGAAATTGCTCATTGCCTCACTCTGATTGCTTCTTGACACAAGAGGTAAGGTCTGGTCCCTCTTTGTTTGTTGATGTACCAAACTGCTGACATATAGTCTGTTTGAATCACAATTGTCCCTAAAGGGAGAGCATCTTGGAAGGCTTGTAATGCTAAGAGCACTGCTCTCATCTTTAGGACATTGATATGTAAGTTGGCCTCTTCGACGGACCAAGTGCCTTGGACTGCATTCCCCAGGAAGTGCCCCACCCACCCAATCTGGGAAGTGTCTGTGGTCATTATAGCCTTGGGTTGAGGGAGAGTGAAAGGATGGCCTTTTAGAACTTGATTGGAGTGAATCCACCACCAGAGGTATCTCTTGCATACCTGAGTTATTCTTATTTGTGCTGACATGTGCTGGTAAAGAATCAACCACTGTGTTGCTAGTATCCATTGAAGAGTTCTCATATGAAATCTTTCCAGAAGAACTAAGATTATGGCATCTGACATTGATCCCAAGGCTTGAAGAATCAACCGGGCAGAAATTTTGGTACTGCAAATTATTTTCCTGACCTGGAATCTGATAGTCTGTACTCTTGAGAGAGGAAGAGAAGCTTGTCACTGATATCATGTTGAAGACTGCTCCTATGAATTCTAATGTTTGAGTTGGTTATAGCTGAGACTTCTCATAACTAACAGTTATCTCCAGATGAGATCAAATCTGAAGTACCTGATCCATTGCTCTCATTAGTAGATGCCTGATCGGGGTGCTAATGAGTCATCTAGATACGGAAACACACAGAATCCTTGCAGTCACAAGTGAGCTGCTACCACTGCCATGCATTTGGTAAACACCCTTGGGTCTGTGGTGAGGCCAAAGGGCAGTGCTCTAACTGAAAGTGACTGTCTCCCAGCCAGAAGCATAAATACCTTTTGGATTGTCTGTTCATTTTTATATGATAGTATGCATCCTGAAGCTTAATAGAGATCATCCTGTCGTCCTTGCTTAGGAAGGGTAGAATGGAATGAACTATGACCATCCAAAACTTTATATGTTGAACTGACTTCTCATCTTCTGTTTTCTTTGGTTCTAAAAAAATCTTGAGTAAGTTCCAGATTCTATCTATCTGGCCTGGTGGAACTTCTTGGATGACTCTTTTTTCTAGCAGCTTTTGTATTTCGAGTGCTGCTTCTTTCCTCTGACTGGGTGGAACATTGGGAATTTTGCATACAGATGGGGGTGGAAGGGAAAAGGGAATTCTATAGCCTCTGGAAATAATCCTCTGCACCCAAGTATCTCTTGTTATATCCAGCCAGGCTCTCTGGTGCAGGGATAGTCAACTTCTGAGCTTGTCTGCAGGCAGAGTAACCCAGGAGGTAGATGAGCCAGCTCCAAAGGCCTCCAGAAATACTTATTCCTCTGGTGAAGGGTTGCTGGAGGTCCACCAACCTCTCTGCTTCAGGATCTCAAGGATGTCTCCAAATGAGACACCTTCTGGAGGTGATCATGTGGACCCTTCTTCCTCATCAAAATCAGTATTCTCAGTGACTGACTCTTGTGGAGACTCCAAGTACCTCCTCTTTCACTTTCTCTTCCTATGGACTTCCTCGGTGGGATGCTCCTGTGAAGTGTCAGAAGAGATTGTGAAACCCTGCTGGATGGTCTTGGGGTCTTGAGCTGACCATTCCTCTGGCATAGAATGATGTGGCTCCAAGCAAAAAAACATCTGGGAAATAGACTGAAGATCTGAGGGGGTTGGATCCATCTGTCCCCCTCATAGCATAAAATACTGTCTTCACTACCTCAATGGCAGACTGCTCCAAAGAGAAGGAAGACTTTGGCCCCAGGAAGGCAGGCTTCTAGACCACTATCTCCCTCTGTCCCAAAAGCAATCTGTCTGAGGAGGAAGTCACAGCTGAGCTATCCAGTGCTGAAGCACTGAGGTGCAGAGATGGCTCAGAAACTCTAAGAGTTGACTCCAATGCCTTGGACCCAACCAGGAAGCTTCAGCTCTGCAATTCATCTGGATCTAAAGATGTTGGAACCAGTGCACTCAGAGTAGGTTTTGGATCCAGAGATAAATTTATCTTCAGATCCAAGCCAGATGGACCCAGAAGGTTCAGATCCAGGGACTCTGAAAAAAACAGAGGAATTGGAGAAGGAGCAAGTAGTGGTGGTGTGGTAGGCGGACAGGCCTCCTGACCCGAGGAGGTAGGAGCCAGTAAAACACCTCTCTGAATCTGTGCCAAGAGAAACTTCCTCATCATTCTGTCCACATCTTCCTCTGTCAAACTCCTGGATGAATGAGACAAGGCAGGGTAAGGTGACTTGGATCAGTACCTTTCCAAAAATGGGGAGGGAACCCTGGAAGGGACAGGATCATATTAGGTTAATACCTGGTCCTAGGAGAAATGATCGGATCTGAAGTAGTCATATCTGTGGGTTTCTGCATCAGATCCGAGCATGTAGGATCCATTAATTTCTTCTTCTTGTTTGGATCCAAAGGAGAGTGGCTTTTAGATATTTTTGGATCCGATCTTGATCTCTTCCTTGATGGCTCCAAAGATGGAGTTGAGGAAGTAGAAGGCTTAGGAAGCTTAGCTAAAGACTCCTTAACTTTAATATTTTGGGTGTCGTCCACAGCTTCTAGCTTCACACTGTTAAAACACAATTTATTAATCGCTTAAAAAGTGAAGCTGACAGGATGTAAACTTCACTAGAATATGGTGAAATGAAAAAAGTCAAGTATCTAAGCAGTTGTCATCCACAGCTTCAAACTTCAGGCTGTTAAAACTCAATTTATTGAAAACTTAAAAAGTGAAGCTGACAAAATGCAAGCTTCACTGAGATGCTGAAATAATTAGCCTAGTAATTAACATCCACAACTTCAGGCTTCAAGTTGTTAAAGCACAGTTAATAGATGCTTTGTAAGCAAAGCTGACAAAAACATATACTTCACTGGAGTGTAAAAAGCTGATGAAATTGTCCAAACGATAAGCGCTTTTGGCAGATGCCTTCTTCAGATCATATAAAAGTGTGGTTAGCTCTTCCTGTTTATAAAGGAAACACAATCAAGAGCTGGTAGCTAATTGTCTTTGGTGTTCTTAAAGGCACAGGACAAAAATAAATGTTTAAAGTGGAGATTTGTCTCCTATAATGTAGTTCAATGTTAAAAATGCTAGAGTCATGTATTAATGTTTGGTAGGTTTCTTCTAGATTTTAAAACAGGTCTGAGAGGTACTATTGTATTAAGACCTGGGGGTCGATTGGCTCTAAAATTGTTGATCCAAAAGATCTCTCTCAATTCTGTCCTGTTATGGACATCTCCTTCCCTGATGTTTTGGGTGACCACTTCCACTGCTTTGAACAAGAAATTATGCATAGGATGGACCAATACATGTGCTGCTAAGGCATTATGTGGAACTTTCTGATCAATGTCTCTGACATATCGTAGAATACGATCCTTTAATCGTTGGTCAGTTTTACCAAGATAGAAAGCTTGGCACTTGCGACAGGTAGCCAAATAGATAATATGGCTAGTAGTACAATCAGCATAAACATCGAAATGAAAGTTACGTCCAGATACTGGGTGGAGAAAAGTATTACTAGTGTCTAAATAAGGACAAGCTTTGCATCTGCAGCATTTAAAAGTACCTTTGTGGTCTGATAGTGGACCACCACATTTAAAGCCATCTTTATGGCATAATAATCTCTTGATATTCTTTTTATTCTTATAGAGAAACCTGGGTCTCTCTCCAACGATGTTCTTTATTTTATCATCCGCTGTCAGAATCGGCCAAAATTTCCTGATCACTTCACAGACCTGTCGATTGTCTGAACTGTAAGTGAGCATACATCTAAGTTGTTGAGGTGTTGTGTCATTAGACTGTCTTCGTGAAGATTGTTCAGACCTCTCTGAGTAATAAGGTTGACCTCTTTGCTTTCTATAGGTTTGCACCTGTGAAACTTGTGGAAAATTATTTTCCTGGTAAGCCCTATCCTTCAAATTTCTACGTAGATTGGATTGCTCTTCCAAGAATTCTTCCTCATCAGTACATAGTCTTGAGACTCTTAAGATTTGGTTGTCAAAGATGTTATCAAAAATATGACTTGGATACATGCTCTGCCTGTGTAAGAAATGATTTTGCCAGGTCTCTTTCCTATGCACCCCAGTAGAGAGACCTTGAGTTGGATGTAAACGTATCTTGACATCCAAGAAATCTATGACTGAGGATGAGTGTTTCATTTTGAACTCAAGGAAGTCAGTGCTGTTGTTAATGAAGCTGACAAAAAGATCCAATTGGTCAATACCTCCTTTCCATAAACAAAAAACATCATCCACAAATCGCCCATAGTAGACAAGTTCATTCTTCCAGATATTTCCATCACATAAAATTGTTTTAAATTCCCACTCAGCCAAGACCAAGTTTGAATAACTGTTGGCACATGGAGTTCCCATGGCCACACCCCAGGTTTGCAAATAAAAGGTATCTCCATACATAAAGATGTTATTCTCAAGGACTAATTCCAGCAGAGAACAAAGCGGTTCCATTGTTAAATTATGTCTAATCAGAAAATCATGTAAGGCCCTCAGGCCATACTCATGGGGGATCACAGTAAAAAGACTGGTTATATCCATAGTTACAAGTAGAAGGTTATCAAAACCATCCAGAGACTTAACAGTGGAGAACAAGTCTTTCAAGAAGCTGCCTGTATCCTTCAAGACAGTGGTAGCATAAGGCAAAGCTTTCTTGAGTTCATTTTCAACATACATGGATATGGATTCAGTGATCCATCCTCTCCCAGAGACAATGGGATGTAAGGGAGTGTCCAAAAGATCTTTATGTATCTTAGGTAATCCACCAATGCTGGGAAACATAGGATGAGGTGTTTCAAAAAATTCATATAAATTGATCCTTCTTTCCATCAATAGATCATAGGTGCTCCCTCTGATACGTTCAATTCTCTGATTTACTTCTTTCTTACTCAATTTGCGATGTCATGTTGTCATCCAACATCAGTGAAACTTTATTACGATACCAGTCTGCATCCATCACTACTATGCACCCACCTTTATCTGCTGGTTTGATCACCAAGCTATCTGTCCTTCTCAACTGTTGGAGAGCCTCTTTTTCTTTCCTGTTCAAGTTATAGAAACAATTTTTAACTTTATCTGTTGTATCTCTCACCTTGTTTATCTCATCCTCACACAATTTCATAAAAAGTTCTACTTGAGGAGGATTAACTGGAGTAAATAAACTCAATTTCTTATAGGTCTGCTGTTCTTTCATAGAACCTTCTCCAAAAATACATTTCAGGGACACGTTCCTGCAGAACAACCTAACATCCGTCATGAATTCCTTCACATCACAAGAAACAGCTAGAATAAAACTCAGTCCCTTATTTAACAGGCTGATAACACGTAAACAAGAAATAAATTCTCACCCAAAACATCAGGGAAGGAGATGTCCATAACAGGACAGAATTGAGAGAGATCTTTTGGATCAACAATTTTAGAGCCAATCGACCCCCAGGTCTAAATACAATAGTACCTCTCAGACCTGTTTTAAAATCTATAAGAAACCTACCAAACATTAATACATGACTCTAGCATTTTTAACATTGAACTACATTATAGGAGACAAATCTCCACTTTGAACATTTATTTTTGTCCTGTGCCTTTAAGAACACCAAAGACAATTAGCTACCAGCTCTTGATTGTGTTTCCTTTATAAACAGGAAGAGATAACCACACTTTTATATGATCTGAAGAAGGCATCTGCCGAAAGCGCTTATTGTTTGGACAATTTCATCAGCTTTTTACACTCCAGTGAAGTATATGTTTTTGTCAGCTTTGCTTACAAAGCATCTATTAACTGTGCTTTAACAAATTGAAGCCTGAAGTTGTGGATGCTAATTACTAGGCTAATTATTTCAGCATCTCAGTGAAGCTTGCATTTTGTCAGCTTCACTTTTTAAGTTTTCAATAAATTGAGTTTTAACAGCCTGAAGTTTGAAGCTGTGGATGACAACTGCTTGGATACTTGACTTTTTTCAGTTCACCATATTCTAGTGAAGTTTACATCTTGTCAGCTTCACTTTTTAAGCGATTAATAAATTGTGTTTTAACAGTCTGAAGCCTGAAGCTGCAGACGACACCCAAGGTCTTTTTTCTTTGTTCATTTGTCTTTAGTAGTGGTGAGGAGAATTTATTTCTTGTTAACTTTAATATTGGGGGATTGAGTCCCAGATATAGCTTTACCAAAAGAAGCTGGCAGTAAATCTTTTAGGATAAGTTTAGTTTTTCTATCCATAAGAGCCTTGGGATTGAAATTCTTACAAATAGAACAATCCTCCTTCAGATATTGAGGGCCCAAACAGTAAATGCAAAGAGAATGAGCGCCTGAAAGAGGGAATTTGTGCCCACATTTCAGACACTTTTTAAAACTGGAAGGTCCTTTCTCAGACACGCCGGTGATTAAAGATAAAAAAAAAAAAAAACAGTAAAGCTAGAAGGAAACTTTTTTTTCATATAAAATAAAAAGGCAAGAAAAAGAGAGAACACCAAGAATGATAATGAAAATTACACTTGCATGTAAGGCAGAAAAAAAAGGAATGGATTGCCGACAATAGTAAACAAGAATTACAACAATGTAAAGAGGGTAAGGGAGTAATACACACACACACACACACACACACACACACACACACACACACACACACACACACACACACACACACACACATATATATATATATATATATGAGAGATTTAAGAGAAAAAACTACACAAGTTTATGGAAACTCAAGCGCTAAGGTTGACCACGTCTTTTCCTAAAAAGAAGCAAATGAGATCTGAAGTATATTAGGAGCTGATGAGTTATGGATAAGGGAGAAGGTCAAGAGCTTTTTTGATTACCATGAGCTTTACTAATGGCAGAGTTGGATCCATATTTCGGATCCAAACCCAACAGTTGAGGATAGCATGAAAACTGACAACATCAGATTATATGCTTGATCCATTATACATCTTACCTAGGCTTTCAGATGGATCAAATATTTATATAGGCATTTCCATGTAAAGATTTGGGCTTTTCTTTATCTTGATTGGGTTTAAGAGAAGCTCAAATCTTTACATGGAAATGCATATATAAATCTTGATTGGGCTAGAGATGCGGTGGTGCAGTGGTTAGCATTGTTGCCTCACAGCAAGAGGTTCTACTGTTCAATTCTCAGCTGGAGTGCCTTCTGTGTGGAGTTTGCATGTCTTCCCTGCAGTTGGGTGATGTTAAAGACATGCAGGTAGGTGTGTGAATGGGTGTGCCTTCTTTGAAGCTTGGGTATCGGGCTAGCAACTCAGCATGGTAAAAATCCACTGCCAATCATTAGTGGACCGGAGTTCAGCTGTGGCAACCCCTAACCCGGAAAAGCTGAAATACAATTATATTTAATCTTGATTGGGTTCTTAGAGAATCAGTGCTTTTTGCCATGCTACTACCTTGATCTCCACATTTAATAAACGTATACAACTTTGTCTATGGCAATCTGCTGCTACTTTTCTGACTGAGCTCAGTGCTTTAAATAACTTCGAAACTAAGGCCCTAGTGACAAAAGATTTCAGACTTTTTTCAGCCAACAGCTCTGTGAGGTCAATGTTATATATTTTCATATTATTAATCTAAACCATCTTTATTATTATGTTGTTTTATGCAAGAAAACAGGAATTGTAGTTTCAGTTGTAACCCATATGTCATTCTAGCATCATACCAATTTAGCACTTCCACTTTTGTGGTGACTTGGTACCAGTATTGTAACTTTGTCCAATATCTCCCCCTTGCCAAAAATGACTGAATTGTAACATCTCACAAAGTATCCCCATCAGCCTCCAAACTTCATAATATAGTGCAGGTAATGCTTTGTCTACTAGCTCCCAACTATCTTCTCTCAAGCTATCCAGGTGTGTTGAATTGTGGTATATGCAGGTGAAGCCCAGAAATAAAATCTGTGCCCAAGAGAAACTGAATAAGTTTATTAACAAGGTTAAGGACTTTCATCCATTCTAACATATGACTTCATCAGAACAGTGATAAATTAATCTTGATAGGTTAATACAGCATATCTATACAGTCATATGTCTCATATACTCCTATCAAAACATGAAATTAATCATTTAATTAAACTTAAAAAACAATAAAATAAATGTGTTTATATAACTTTGCCTGAATACATTAAAAAATATAAAAATTATCACATCCACAAACTTAAACAAATTTCTTTGCATATATCTATCTATCTATCTATCTATCTATCTATCTATCTATCTATAAATCGGTCTACTTCAGTAGACTGAACTTTTACTTACTCAACACTGAAGTTTCCCAGATGAAAGCACCGACAACTTCAGAAGACCGACATATGTAACACCGACTTTGCACGCTGGGTAAGTAACTGCTTGGCCATCCTGTTAAACTTTGCACCTTAACCCTCACGGTAGTCCGATCTCAGAGTTAATATATTTAGTTAGGGGAGTGCAGTGGGTTTAGTTTAGCTTTGTTAATTGTTCTTGTTCGGGATGGCCAAGCGGTTACTTACCTCGTGTGCGAAGATGGTGTTCCGGATGTCAGTCTTCTGTAGTTGTCGGTGATTTCGTGCAGGGCAAGTGAGTGTCGGATAAGTAAACTGTTGGTCTACTGAAGTAGACCCATATATATATATATATATATATATATATATATATATATATATATATATATCTATATATAGGTTTAGGAATTTCACTGAATGCACATTTCACTGAAAGTCAAATTAGTGTGCACTTTTCACTGAAAACTCAATTCACTGAAACACATTTCACTGAAAGTTATATATGGCCTTTTCCCCACTGTAGTACGACCCTGAAGTTAGTATGTATAGTAAGGGGGGGTGTGGGGGGCATAGCCCCCCACATATTTTAAATATTTTGAACTATATACATGGATACTTGCAATTCCAATATATTACTCTTTTCTGAACATAATATATACTTAAAATATGTGGGGGGCTATGCACCCCACACCCCCCATGTGGGGGGTGGTGCCCCCCACCCCCTTATTATATGTACTAACTCCAGGGTCGCACTAAAGTGGGGAAAAGGCCATATATAACTTTCAGTGAAATGTATTTCAGTGAATTGAATTTTCAGTGAATTATGCTTTCAGTGATTTGTGTTCAGTCATTTGAGTTTCAGTGAAATGTGCATTCATTGAAATGTCCTAGACCCATATATATATATATATATATATATATATATATATATATATATATATAAAAAAGTCACCAGCCTTAACATTTTGTAAAATAAAGGGAGAAACCAAATACAAAACACACACAAATTCATAGCTTATCTGCCCTTACCTTTAGTAGTAGGTTTAAAGATATGTGGTCATTCAACCCTGGGTAGGTAGCACCATTGAGTCTAACCTGCCACAATAATTCCCTATACTCAAGTCTTTTTTCCCAGGCCCCCCCCTGTCAGATTGACAGGTACTTGTTCAATAACAAAAAATAAGAAGGACTTATCTGCCTTGCAATTAATCCTGTGTTCATACAAAGCACTGTTCATATTATGACTAGAAATGTCATGGATGTGTTCATAAATCCTTTTCTTCAGAATGTGCTCTGTTTTACCTATGTAGAAACAGTGACACACATCACATAATGATAAATATATCACACCTTTTGTATTACAATAGTAACATTGGTTACACTGAAACTCTGTATCAATCATTCTTAATTTTAAGAAAGTACCTTGATGTATGTACTTGCAATAATTGCATGCCCCACATTTTATACTAAAAACTTCATTACCTGGATAATATCTGGGCTTCATATTGGCACCATGTTCTATAATATCTTTAATATTATAGCGCCTTTTAGAAATAAAATGTGGATGACTACATACAGTTTTGGACACCTTATCATTGTCCAAAATAACCTTCCAATTGTTTCTAATAATTTGCTGTACATTAGTTTAATTTCCAAAACATATGTTCATTATGGGGTCAGGGTTAACAATGTTGCCACTGTTTTGTCTCATAACCTGCTCAGAGAGACTTTTCCCTAACAGTGGTGGAAAAAAGTCATGTCATTTGACACATATTTCTTTCTTGACTTCACTAACTATTCCAGGTACCCCCTGACTCTAAGCATCTCAATAAAATGAGCAACCTCCACCAAAACATTAGCATCCTCACATTCAATCCTGAAAACCCAAATTAATTGTCCCTTTACCAACCCTTTCTCTCGATGGAATGTGTGATGCTGAAAAACTACAAAAATTGGTTTGAAAAAACGGGCTTCCTATAAATTCTGAAAATAAATCTGTGGGTAACAAAATCTTTTTCAATTAAAACATCAAGATAATTCAAAAAAGCGGGCTTCCTATAAATTCTGAAAATAAATCTGTGGGTAACAAAATCTTTTTCAATTAAAACATCAAGATAATTCATCCTAATGTCACAGGCATTACAAGTACATTTTAAAAATCCAGTGGAATTATTAATAAATTTCACAAATTCTTCCAAATGTGCCAAACTATTATTCCAAATAATAAAAATATCATACAGGTAAAATGCCAATCTTATCCATAAATTTGGATATAAAAATAAAATAATTTTCCCAAAAACCAAAGGGCCATGTTAGCATTAAAGGTGCACATGGTGCTCCCATCGCTACACCACTAAGCTGTTTGAAATATTCCCCATTGAAAAAAAATACTTACTGTGGAGAATAGTGTTCATAAAATCTTCCAGCATATTAATTTTTTCATTCTAAATGAAGTCACATGTTAACAAAATGTCAGCAAACCAAATCATCCTTATCTGATGTGGAATGCAGGAAAACAAGTCTACACATAATTTCTTTAGCAGTTTCTGTTCTAGATTCATTTAAAAGCTCAACCAGTGCAGGTGTTTTGTTTAGGATTCCCCTATCTTTCTCTTCATCTGTACTCTATCAACTCCTGATAGGAAAGGCAATCTATAGCCTGCAATCCAAATGTCTTCTTGACTACTTCTCGTTCTTAGCTTTTGCTAATTATTTGTTCTCAGTACCTTGGTTCTTTTGCCAGCTTCCTGCAGTAAATTCCAGCCCTCTCTTGTCAGTTCTGTGTACCCCTAATTACAGTCATCCCTATCAGCAGAAAGTTAATGTAATCTGTGACTTACTTAACCTTGTACTATCTAACAGTGTTTTTCTATTTCAACGTCAGCTTTACAAACAAGCAAAAGGTGTTGAGATGGGTACACCCGTTGCCAACACCTATGCTAAGATTGTGATGTTTCAGTTTGAAGGGAAGTATGTACTGAAAGATGTAAATCTGTAGAGAAACAAAATTAAGTTGTACAAACGTTTCATTGATGATCTTTTTCTTATATGGAATGGGACTGAAACTTTAATGCACATTACCAGCACCACGCACTGCTTACATTTTAAAAGTGACATCTCTGACACAGGTTTAAACTTTTTAGATACTACCCTTAGTAAGTCAAATTCAGGGAAGATAGAAACTACTATGTACAGGAAATCAGCTATAACAAGTACTTATACAGAACAAGTATACACCCTCCTCATATATATAAAAATATTGTTAAAGAATTTATGACAGTTGCTAGATTAAATATTGACGATATCAATATGAAGACACAATTATACACATTAACTAAAGAATTTATACAAAAAGGTTATAGGACCACTGATGTAAAGATAAAGCAGATGTTATCAGTAAACTTGGAACTGACTCTAAACCTATATTTTTCACTTCTGTACATGACGAGAGATATACGAATTTAAAGAATAAATTATGTTACAGAGAGCAACCCACCCGTCACCTTTACTTTACTAGTAATAAAAAAGGTTCATTTAAATGTAATAACTGCATCCACTGCAGTTCCATCAATACTGATAAAAGTATTAAACATCCCGTAACTGGGAATGTTTTTAACTTGCAAGCCTATGGTAATTGCAATGCAAGCAGCTTGATTTACATTGCAACCTACTGTAAATGTACTGCATATTACTTAAGGAAGACTAATAGAAAAATTAAGGAAAGGATAAGTCAGCCTACATCTGACATCAAAAGGTGCATTATACAAATGATTTATACAAACATATTAAGGAAACAGATACATCACATCCATTCAAGTTTCTGATACTTAAAGTTATGACAGAAGCACTGAGGAGGGGTGGTGATATTAAGCTTAAAAGTGAACAAGAAGAACTGTATTTTTAGATGTAAATCACACATTCCCCGGGGCTTAATGACATGGTTGCTTTAGGAGCTGATCTAACATACCTGCATAATCAGGTTCACTAATTGCATTTGATCATGTGACATTATTTAACAATTGTATATAAACCAATGTTTTTAATTCCCTTGATGTCAGCCCGATGAAGCCTTAATGGTGAAAATGTTGTATCACTTGCATTTTAAGTGTTTTTATCAAGTTTTTCTCAGTATTTTACAGTATTTTAACATTATTCAAATTTGAGCTAATTTCACTTGTTCATGGTTCTAGATGCTTTTATTTTTTTGACTACAGACTCTCCTTTCTCCATTCATTTGTTGGCTTAGTTTTTAGTATACTTTCTGCTACTTTATTAATATAAAATTCTGTAGGACAGTATTTATTCTGCTTAAGGGTTTATGTCCATAATCCCACTCTTTTCTTATTTCTTGAATTGCCCACCTGCTTTATCATCATCCCTTTCCACTGTGAATTGCAGCTTTCTGCTTGCATTTTATATATATGAGCTTTAACTGTGTAGCAATAACATATCCCTTCTAATCAGGTAATTCTAAATCTCCTTGTTCTGTTGGGAGGATCAACTTGTCTCACTAGAATCTTGCTCTTTTCCCCTCTCATATATAATCCTTTAATTTGTTATTAATTATCCATAATGTCTTCTCTGATTGATAAAAATATGCCTGACCTGTGTATAAAACTAAAGGGATTAAAAATATTTTTAATTCTTGTATCTAGTTATCAATATCTATAGGCAAGCACTTCGAGTTTTTCAGTTTTTTTATTTTCTTTTTTTAGTGTCTTCCCACATAACCTTAGCTGCCATAACAAAATCCTTTTTAATCCATACTCCTAAATGCTTCATTTTATCATTTCTCCATAAATATGGGTATTGCTTTACTGATTCATGTGTGGGTATGTACTTTACGGCTATAGTCTTTGTTTTATCTCCATTAATTTTATAGTACATATTCGAGTATCATCAGAGCTTTTTTTATGAGCTACGACCATGGAGGATACTCATTCAGTCGGTTCTTGTACTGGAGTAAGGACAACTAAATTCACCATTTTGTCTAGTTTTGCTTTCACTTTATTCTGCATCGCTATTGGAATCTTCCATGCTGGTCTAACAACCGGACTTACTTTATGGTTTGACTTCACTTCATGGAATATGTGACTGGACGTTTACCAAGCTCATCTTTGAAAATATCAGCATATTCACTAAAAATACTCTGTGTAAAATTATTGTTGTTATTCATACATATATGGTGAACCTCTTTACTAAATGAAATCAGTTCCATTCTCAGACTGTCTTTGAGGCCTAACAGTGACTGCATGTGTCTTTTAACTATGTAAAACTGCAAGTCATAGCTGTTTCCAGTAGAATGGCATGAAAGAACTACTGCCCCATCAGTTTGAATCTCTTCACCACTATAAGCAACGGTTTTGCACACTTTGCTGAATCAAGTTTCTCACCAGCTTTTACTTTAGCAAACATTTGTGCTGATATAGCATTGCATTTGGATCTAGTGTCTACTTTAAGCTCTACAGGTTTCATTCTTTGCTGACATCTGATAGTCTATTGTATTAACTGTTTCATTGATCACAGAGACACCATAGAAAGTTTGCTCACAGATCCCGGAGTTTGCTGTAGTCTGTATATGATCTACTTGCTTCTTCTGATACTCTCTTTTAACAAAAGACTGCAACACTTTAGACTTGCAAAGCCTTTGGAAATGATTCTACTTTTTAGATTTGTGACATTGCTGACCAAAAGCTAAACACTTTTTCTGTTTAGATTCATGACTGCCTCCACACTTGCGATCTACAACATGGAAGCACATCAATATCTAGGAGATGTTGTAAGTGTTTCATGCCCTGAAAGTCCCTCACCATCTTTGTACTCTGGGTCATCTTCTGTTGGTTATGGAGATAACCACAGTGATGTGGTACCATACCTCAACACTAGGGGGTACAGGATCTTACTCTCTGTGCCAATTGGCAATGCTAGCCTGGGAGTGGACTTCTCATTATTCTCTGTCTCTTCAGGCAACAGACATCCAGTCAGAGCAGAATATTATGACAGACAGACTGAGCAGATCCTTGGAAGACTCACACGAATGGAAGCTCCAGGCAGTGATGCCCAGATGTAGGAAATCCCTCTAACAGACTTGTTCACCTCCTTTCAAAACAGACATCTGGAGAAATTCTGTTCCAGGCATCCTAGCAACTATGCTTGGGGGACAGACACATTCTTGTTCACAGAGTATCTCAATCTCTTTTAGAGGTGACTGATGCACCCCAATTTGGATAAACTTCTATTGGCACCCTGGATGATTCCATCTTGATGCCATTTAGGGACTTGTTTCTTGTGGATGTGCAGCAGGTGTTAAAGGAGGCCAGAAAACCTGCTGTTAAAAAAATCTTATGTTTACAAATGGATAACATTTTCTAAGTGGTGCATAAAGGGAAACAGAGAGTTTATTGTGGTTAATATCTCTCTGGTCTTGAAATATTGGTGTGCATTTCTTCAGGATGGCTTAGCGCATGTGTCTGTTAAGGCGCATTTAGTGGTCATCTATGCTTGTCTGCCAGTTGAGCCCCTCTTTCTTTCATTCTTTCTTTTTTTGGTAAAACAGTTCATGAAAGGAGTTTTGTGTATGAGACCCCAGCTCAAGCAAATTCCTCCTTCATAAGATCTCAACTATGTTCTTGAGAAATTGAACTTTTGAACCAGCATCTCATGCTGATCTTAAGTTCTTAAAATGAAAAACTGTTTTGCTTATTGTATGACATATAGAAGCAAGTTTCTAAGCTACAGGCTCTCATGGTTGGAACACTTACCTGATTTTCCACAGAGTTAGGGTTGTGTTACACAGTTATAATTTTTTTCAGGCCGAAAGTAGTTTCAGTCTTCACATTCTATCAGTGTTTTGATCTCCCTGTCTTTCCAGAACCCAGGCATAAGGGATAGCCAAAGTAGACAAAGCTTTTGATAATAATAAGTAGGCCAACTTTTAAACAGCAAAAGGTGGTAAGTGGCATTAAGGAGAAAGCAGTCAGCTGACTTGCAGAATTCTGACAATGGGATATTATAGATGATAGCAGATTAGGCAAAATCATTTTGTGAAATGTCACAGAAGTGTAGAAAAATAAGTCAGTGTGACAGTTATGAAAGAATATTAAAGTAAATCTCTTTCCCTCAATGGTCCATTGTACATGTGGGTAGGTGCTGAACAGACCAGTGATGCAGCTGTAAAACACTTTTTTAGCACTGAGCTGATAAACATATTAACAGTAAGAATGATGCTAGTTATGGCCATGTATTATGTATGCATGGGGGGTAATGCACATTAGCATTAAACACTGAAAGTTGGGTGATAACATGGATAATGTTTCATACAAAACTGTTATTTTCACATGCTATATGATAATGCTTTCTGTAGAAACTTAAAGGAGCACAATATCAATTACAAGATGGTAAAGGATTTTACTGAGTTAAAATGCCAATATAGTTCTCAACAAAGTATTGGTGTCCATTTCTTTGTAGTCCAAGAGTGGCTCTTTGACAGCTAATTGTTAGTATTGGAAGAAAAAGATAGATGATGTATAATACAAGACAGGATTAGTTTTAAAGATACACTTTTGAAGTGATTTCTGATATTGTATCAGAAGGGAAGTACTAGCATCTCTTTAGTTAAAGCAACACTAAAAGCTTATATATCTGCCCAAGACATAAAGGTCGAAGTACATAAACAGTGAAACAAGAAAACCTCGAATTTTGGAATGCCGAACTAGTTCCATCATCAGAATGCGCCAAACAGGTAAGTAAAAAATTACACAAAGTAATTACTTTAACACGTTTTTGCAGGGGTCACCCCCTACCTTAATATACCAACTCTGAGACCGCACTACAGTGGGGAAAAGGATATATTTCCTTATCCCCACCATCATGCTGCTGACCAGGAAACACGTTCAGTGTTTCAAATTTCACGGTTTTCGTGCTCCTCTGTTTATGTACATCGACCTTTATGTGTCGATGTACATAGACTCGAGATTTTGTCATTTCAGGCTTTTAATATAGACCCAATTAAACAACGCCATCCATGGGTAAATATTCAATATACCACACCACATTGTTGGTTATTGTTTAAATAATCATCAACCTAAACAAAGCAGACTTAAACAAACTAATCACTTGCTACAATGAAATAACTAAGTTTGCTACTGACTCGCCCATCAGATCACATCACTGTCTAGCTGTCAAATAGCTGTCCTGGCTAGAATTACCCAGTCTACTCATATATGACCAGCTTACTATAGCCCACCAAATTCTGCATGATTCTGACAAAGTTCCTGCTCTTCAAGGCCTACTTAATATCTACTCCAACAAACATCTTTTAAGATCCACCAGCAAAGCCTTGGCTGACATAGTCAAAAGCAACAATAACTCTGGGGACTTCCTATATTCCACTTCTGTTGCAAAGATATGGAATTCCATCCCCGCAGATATAAAAACAAAAATATTTTCAGAAAACTCCTCTGGTCCCATTTAAATAGTTGTTAGGTATGTAACTGTTCCAACCCTGGTTAAGCTGACTTAACAGGTTAATACTGACTTTGAATCCTCTAAGATAGCTTACAATAACTATTATCTATGTTCTTTTCCATAATGTGTGATTACTACATTAATCACTGTTGAATATATCCATATGACTGTATAGTTCCAAAAACCATACTGTTTACTGTAACTCAGTGTTTATTTTTTATGCTGCTTGCTTGATCTACCTTCTGTAATCTATATTGTACACTATTAATTTGTGAATTGTATTTACTCTATTACTCTTTGTGGAGCTTTGTGAATTGAATTTACTGTATTAATCTCTGTGGAGCTTTTCTCCCCGGGCCTCTGCTGAAAATGAGATTTATAACTAGTCAGACTCTCCTGGTAAACAAATGTAAAATAAAATAAAATATATAAACAAACAAATAATACAAATTTAAAATAATTGAAAAAATATATTTGCATTGTTTGTTCATATGATATGTATTAATGCTTGTAGATTTAAAGTTATATTGTTTACTCTAGTTTTAAGTTTATGGTTAATGTCACCAAAAATTAAAAAGTATGCAAAGGAACATAAAACAATGCTATCTGCTTTTTCATAATAATGCAGGGTATGCTTAACTAGGAAGATGAACCATATATAAATAAATAAATATTTAGACACCCTGATGACTTAACAGACTGGCTTATCTAATTCAGAAATGCACATAAAGTCAGGACTAAATATTTGTTCAAGATAAGCATATAATTCAGGCAGATTATCTTTTTTTCTTTACTGCTGCAGAAAGAATATAAGGAGGAGGGTGAGTGGAAAAGAAATTGTAGAACTAAATACAGAAAATGGAAGGGAGATTGATGAAAAAAGACAGCAAAGATTACTGATAATTTGAATAATATGGACTGCAAGCACATACTTTGACTTTATTAGCAAATGAAGAAATGTGGAAAGCTCTTGCAATGTACACAGTGAATAGATCTTTTTATTTATAATAGTAATGTGATAAAAATTAAGACCAAAGGGGAAGGAAACAAATGAGAAGAGGACAGGGGAAAGAAATACAAAGCAGGAAACAAAGAAAATAAATAATGGCTCGTGGTTTGAAAAGTTTGAAGGAAATAAATAATGCGTGGATCAGACAGGTGTAAGTAAATAATAAATAAGAATCTATTTTATTTATTTACATTTGTTTATTTGGACTGTCTGACTGTGCCAAAGGCACATTTTCAGTGGAGGCCCAGACAGAAAGGCTTCTCATTACAACAGTTTATAAATTTCATAGTATAGATACAAAAATCGTATGGAGTACAATAGTCATAAGAAATATACAGTGAGTCACATACTTATTGTAGTAAGATTAAAAACAATAGTAAGGTACATGTGTATTTAGTTATAGAAAGCCAGAAATCTATGCTATTAATTGTCTTAATACACTATAGGAGGAAAAAAGAAAAAGGAAAGATATTGTTCAGACAAGTGTATTTTTGCGGAGTAGAGTGTTAGGTGGGAGAAGGGGAGTGGGAGTGTTTTATTTTATCAACCTGGTGTGCTGCAGGAGCAGAGCCAGCTGCTTGTTAGGTGATCTTGGAAGAGCGATTTGAATTTAGAGAGGTTAGCTGTGTGAAGTATATGTTAGGGTATAGAGTTCCATGTTTTAGCTGTTTGGAGAACAGGTCATCTCCATAACTGTTGTTATCTCTAGTAACCGTAAGTAACAGTTTATCTGATGATCAGGGGGATCTGTTGTTGGGATAGGGTTGTACTAAGTTTTTGATGGCATGACAATTGTGTTGGTGCATGATGGTGTGGGTGATGGCAAGCTGGTTAAGAGTTAAGAAGTTAGGGAGTTTGAGCCAGTTTAGTTG
Organism: Protopterus annectens; assembly: GCF_019279795.1. NCBI lineage: Eukaryota > Metazoa > Chordata > Ceratodontiformes > Protopteridae > Protopterus > Protopterus annectens. The sequence continues at coordinate 1,139,362,428 of NC_056741.1, read as the reverse complement.
CTGGAGAGCTATGCAGTGGTATAATCTGTTTGTGTGGTTTGTGGCAAATCTGGCTATTTTGTTGTAGCAGGATTCTAATTTGTGCATGTATGATTTCCTTATGTTTATAAGAATTGGGGAGGTGTATAACAGGGTGGATAGTAGATGCATTCTGGCTATGACATGTTTGGAGGTCTGGGTAAGGTATGGGCTGACTCTGTAGGGATAGCCCAATTTGATGTGTAACTTTTTGATTGTCTGGGATATGTGTGTGTCAAATTTGAGTGCTCTTTCAGTTGTTACTCCTAGTAGTTTTGCGTGGTTGATTGGTTCAATTTTGGTGTTGTTTTGGGAGTAGATCATGAATGGGGTGGAGGGTAGAGCTATTTTGTGGCTTATAAATAGCATTAATTTGGTCTTGTTGGGATTAAGTATTAGTTGATTGCTTGACAGTTATTGTTCTGTGTCAGTGAAAATTTTTGAGCAGTTTGAAGGAGCCCAGGGAAGGAAGTGTCTGCACAGATTGGTGTAGAGTAATCTGCGTATTGTATAGTAGTTGCTGAGTTTGTGACTTTACTGAGGTTATTGGTAAAAATGGTGAAAAGAAATGGTCCAAAAATGGAGCCTTGTAATACCCCTATTGAGACTGGGAGGAGGGGTGAGAATTAATTTTGCCATCTGACTGCTTGTTGTTTTTTGGACAAGTAGCTTAATAACCATGAGATGGCTGTTGTGGAGAGGTTGAAGTTGGCTAGTAAGTTGAGTAATTTTTGATGGGAGCCCGTGTTAAATGCTTTTGACATGTCAAGGACAATGGATGATGCAAATAGTCCCTTGTTCTGGAATTGGATGACTGTCTGTGAAGCCAATAAGGCCAGTTGTGGCACTGTGTTTAGGTCTAAAGCCATTTTGTGTATTTGATAGAAGACTATTGTTTAGTAGGTATGCCAATAGTTTCATGTGTATGCATTTTCGAGGATTTTTGCCAGTGATGGGAGTATAGCGATGGGTCTGTAGTTAGATAATTGGGTAGAAGTTCCACCTTTGTGTAGGAGTGTAAGGTAAGAGATTTTCCAAAGTTTGTGGATATATTGTTCAGAGATGGAATAGTTTATTATTAATGAGACAGGGTAAGCTATGGAGTTAGCTGCTATTTTGAGGAATTCATTGGGTAGGAGGTCAGCTGCCAGTGATGACAGTTTTAGTTTGTTGAGTAGTTTTTTTATGTAGCTAGTCTCGATAAGAGTAATAGTAAAAGAGTTGGGTTGAGACTTTGTGGCAGGGGCAATTGTTAATGAGGTGGTTGTCATTGTTATTTATTAGGGAATGTATTGAATTAGTGAAGTGTGAAGTGAAAGTTAAATTGGGTGGCTATGTTATCAGTCGAGTTAGGAGAGGAGGGGAATGTGGTTGGTGGATTGTCCTGGGTTTAAGAGTTGTTTTATGGACATCCAAAATTTTGGGGGATGTTATGGTATTTTTGTTGGATTGTTGTGTAATAGGCTTTTTTTGTTGTTTTTGATTTTTTTTTTACTAAGTTTCTTAGCTGCCTGTAGTTTAACAAGATGGTCTGGTTCTTGGTTGCTTGGCATTGAGACCAGGCTGTGTCTTTGTGTTTTATGAGCTGTATAGTATTTGTGGTTAGCCATGGGGTTGGTTTAGCCTTATTGCTTTTACTTTTTCTTTCTCTTTATATTTTTTTTCCTTTTTCTCCTCTGTTTTAAACATATCACATAATATGTGATGAGTTATATAATATTTAAAGGGATGGAAACTATAACTTCCAAAATGGCTGCACATTGAGTAATACCTTAACTCTAGCGTTCCCAGTGTGAAAACAGAAACTCAACAGAGAATGTTAGTAGTCCTTTGTGTGTATCAGTAAATTTCAGTAACTGGCTTGTAAGTGTAGTGCCTGCATGCCAGGAAAAAAGGAATACAGAGCACTTGGAAATAAATCAGCCACAAAAAGTGAGGAAGAAACACTGACTGAGGAAAGCTCTGCAGCTGTTCAGCAAAAAGCAATGCAATCTCCAGGCGTGACTTCCAGTAAACTACAGGAAGATTTAAGACAGCTGCACACAGACCTGGTTAAAATAAATGAAACACTGATACAGTATATCAACACAAACAACAAAAGGCTGGAAAAAATGGAAGAAACTTTAAACAGATATTCAGATGAGGTAATAAATCTGCAAAAATCAGAGACTGGAACAAAGAAAATGCTGGTTGAATATGAGACTGCTCAGGAAGAGATGTTTCAAAAAAATAATAGAATTAGAGGACAAAGCATGTAAGGAAAATCTGAGATTTTCAGCTATACCAGAGAAGCTGGAAGGAAAAGACCACATTAATTTTCTGAAAGCACAACTAAGCAACTGGACTGGTATTCCACTGCAAGAGTTTTCAGTTGAAAGGGCACATCTTGTGTATATGCAAAATGAAAAAGCAACCTAGACCTTTAATAGTAAAGATGCCATCCTTCCAGCAGAAGGTTTTGAGTCTGACAAAACTGTGGCAGAAGGACAAAACTGTGGGAGACAGCAGAGTGTTTGTGGAGAACAATTACTCGTTGTACACCAGGCAGAGGATGACTAAATTCATTCCACTATTCAGGAAATGTTGAACTGCAGGTTTGAAATTCAAGCTGCTGTACCCAGCTGTCTTCAAGGTATTCATCTCTGGAGGGACAAAATCATTTTTTGATGAAGTATATGCTGTGGAGGAAATATAAAAGTTTGTCCAGCAAAAACTGAGCTGTGAAACAGAGATTCTACTTCTTGTTCTTCTGGTAATAAAGACCAAAGAGAGACTGCACCTGTGAAATGTTTTCCACTGTTTCAACAGAAAACATTGGCGAGAAGGAAGGGACCATGAGAGCTGACTAGAAAAATTGAGAGTACAATGGAAATGAAGTAGAGACAGGATTTGGGAGATGGAGATGAACAGTAATAAAGCCAGTAACTTAATGTGGGATTACAATGCAAAAATTACATTTGTGAAATATGACAGAACAAGAAAATCTGGAAATATTGGACTTTTTCAGAATTTTGTTAGACTTATGGGGGACTCTAAAGTATATGCCCTACTTCACATCATTAATATTCAGAAAAATACTTTGGGGAGGGGAAGAGAGGGGAGAAAGTTAACTGTAAGTAAAAAAAAACAGTGGGATTCAATAAAGTTATTGGCCATCTGGGCAATCCTTTCCATCTCTCTCAACTTTCTGATTTGAAAGCCCACATTTGCACTTGTTTCTTTCCTGTAACTAGTCTAGTTCAGATACAGATTCTTAATTTTAGCACTTGAATTTGCTTATTCGTGCTCAGCACTTGTTCAAAACTTGTTGTAAGCACTAAATAAGCAACTAATTACTATAGCACTCAACCTTCCTCATTACCTAGAGGAAAATAGTTTTTGCACTTACTTTCCTCACTTGCTTAGAGAAAAACAGCTCTTGTACTCACTTTCCTCACTTATCCAGAGGAAAACAGTTTTTTTATTCAGGCATATCCAAGGGTCAGCTCCCAGTGTTCTCTCCTGTCTATCTGATGAATCTGGGCATCTTGGGGCAATGTAGAAATTGCCTCATGTACACAGACAACCATCTCCTCCTAGAACCCAACACTACAACCTGTGAGAGATGCACTTATCTAGCCAAACTGGAGGTAAAGCTCTCTCCAACCAAGACTGAACTTGACATTCAAGAGGAGAAGGTAAACACTTGCACCACACCACACTTATCACATAGTCTCACTAAATCTACACCACCAAAATCCACACATAGAAACACAAAAACATTTGCGGAGGCTTTCAATAATAATCTGCCCAAGCAGCAGAGACCTCCAATGCAGAAACACAAGCAACTTCCACCCCCCAACACAACCCAAATGACGCATAGCCCACAAATTCAGTGTGCCACTCAACCATAGCCAATAAGGCAAAACAATGTATCCAACACACTAGTCATAGGTGACTCTATAGTCAGGTACACTGATGTCCCACTCACCAGGCTAAACAAGGAGAAGGTTACTGACAGCTGCCTGTTGGGTGCCAGGATCCGCCACATAACCCACGCACTCAGGTCACTCCACAACAAGTACAAATATGTATCTGTCATTGTCCATGTTGGTGTGAACGACCTGAGACGTACCTCCCTGGACTACATGAAAAGAGACATGAAAGAACTCTCTGATCTTGTAGCCCAGGCAGGTATGACCCTAGCCCTGAGTAGCATTCTGCCATTGCCCAGAATTATACCGCAGTACAAGGACAAAATGATTGACTTCAACAATTGGCTAAGCTTCTGGTGTCATTCTAAGGGGATCCAGTATCTGTCTGCTTGGGATGACATGGTCGACAGACCACGATGCTTTGCCAAAGATGGTCTGCACTTGTCACCCCTGGGATTCCAGATACTGGCTAAGGCTCTTCCTGACCCTATAGTGCCTTTTTTAGGCAATGTTCAAATGACAAATTCACCACCGTAACAGGAACAGGCAAGCAAAAACTGAGGGTAATGCTACTCAATGCTAGAAGTCTAAATCTCAAAATGCATCCACTCGAGGCACTCCTTAAAATGGAGAACATCAATATCTGTGCAGTGACTGAGACCTGGTTCAAGGCTCCAGAGAGCACCCCTGTGCTACCAGGCTATAACTCATACCGCACTTTTCGGCCATGTAACCTGGACCGGAAAACCAAAGGTGGAGGTGTGTCCATATTCATTAAGGACATCCACATCTAGGGTTACCACCTGTCCCACTTTGTGAGGGACAGTCCCTCTTTAGGCAGTTGTGTCCTGCAAAAAAATTAAAAAAATGGCAAATGTCCTGAGATTTTAGGACAAAAATATTTCCTATATTTTATGTAATAGTTGCATAAACCAGTTATTCTGTATCTGAAACACCTAAATGTTATAAGAAACAGAATAAACAACTAAAGTGCTATAAGAATAAGCTTTTATTTAGGCAAAGAAGTGAAGTTCTGTCCTTTGTACTGGCCGTGGGTATGTTTTGCTCTGCAAAATCTGATGTTTGTACCAAACATGTCCCACTTTGGGCATTTGAAAAGGTGGCAACCCTATCCACATCTCCAGGCTAGTTGCCCAGCATAATGCATCCAAGGTTATCCAAGTGCAACTAACTCTGGGAAAAACTGCAATCCAAATTGTAGGTTGCTACAGATCCCCCACCATGCCCCAGGATTCCCACTCCTCTTTTCTTGATGTACTGGAAAATATTAGGGTTCAGCCAAACACCCTAATAATGTATGATTTCAACTACCCCCAGCATTAGCTGGGAAACTACTCATGTACCAACTCCTTCACACAACGCTTTCTGGAATTCATAAACTCCAGTGGCCTGGATCAACTTATCCACACCCCCACCAGTGGCAACAATATCCTATGCCTAGTCATTACCAACATGAGTGACCAGTGTTCCACACCTGAAGTCACCTCCTCGTTGGTCCAATCCAACCATAAGCTAATCACCCTTGAAATCCACATCCCGCCCCCACCCCTCATTAAGGAAACCATGGTAAAAAATTTCTCCAAAGCCAACTTCAAGCTTCTTAAGAAAGAAGTGGTGAACTTCATGACACCCTTGCAGATGGACAATACAGTTACAACTGCTGAATCCTACACAAATGCACTCTATAAGCACTTACACAAGTGCATGTATCGTGCTATCCCAAACAGAACCAAGACACTATCTTCCAAAAAAAGGAAGCCAATCTGGTGGTCCCCTGCCATAAATAAACTTTACAACAGAGGGAAGAAATTGTTGTAAAAGAGAGTAAAATCCCATGAGTGGAGGAGCTCCCTGGTCAGCCTTAGTAAGAAGCTGAGATCCCTTATAAGATCCTCTAAAGCTAGCTATGAAAACAAAATCACCACTGATTCTAAGGACAACCACAAAGCATTCTATAGCTATGTCAAGAATCTCAGTGGCAACACCCAGATCTGCTCTGAGTTACAGTACAATGGCATGAAAGTTACAGAACCAACTGATATTGCCAACATCCTGGTAGATAGGTTCAGTGCTAACTTTACCCCCCCTCACCCCCTAAAGGGCCCATATCTATACAGGAAGAATGCAGAGTCCCTGTAATCACAACTACGCAGGTAAAAGCTGCACTCTCTAAAGCCAAAACACAGCATCCATGGGACCGGACAACATCCCAGGCTGCATTTTACATGAACTTCAGAATGAACTGACTCCCTACCTAAGCACCATGTACAATCATAGCCTCCCATCAGGCTTTGTGCCAACTGAATGGTGTACAGCAACAGTTATCCCACTCCACAAAGGGGGATCCACCACTGATCCTGGGAACTATCACCCTAATAGCCTGACGAGCTTGGTCTGCAAGCCATGGAAAGTATCATCATGGAACTCATAAACAAAGACATTGGTAACCTCAAAACTCTGGATCCCACCCAGTTCAGGTTTGTGAAAGGCAGATCATGCCTCCTGAACCTGATCAACTTCTTTGAGGCAGTCACCAAAGCCGTAGATGAGGGTAAGGTGGTTCACACAGCCTATTTTGACCTTGCCAAGGCTTTCAACACCATCCCCCATTCTGGAATTATAGCTAAACTCACTAAACTAGGTATAAATCCCTGTGTCACAAGATGGGTTGCCAACTGGCTCACTAACAGAACCCACACTGTAAAAGTTGCACACTCCAAATCTGACCTCAAACCAGTGACAAGTGGAGTATCACAGGGTTCAGTCCTGGGACCTCTCCTGTTTGGTATTTACTTCTCTGAAGTACAGGCTAACACAAAAGGCCTCTGGCTAATGAAGTTTGCAGATGACTGCAAACTAGGAGCCATAGTCAAGTCCCCAAATGATGTGAAAATCCTACAGAAGGGTCTCGCTGAGACAGATGCCTGGTGTCAGAGCCATGGCCTCAAGCTCAATGCCAAAAAGTGTACTGTCATCCCCTTTGGCAAAAACTCTGTACCCATGAACTACTACATAGACAGCAGTCTACTTAACACCGAATGTGTGATAAGAGACCTTGGGACCCAGGTGAACTGTAGTCTGTCCTTTAATAGTCACATCATCACAATAGTCAGGAAGTCCTTCTATGTGGCACACCTCATCATAAAAGGGTTCTCATCCAGGAAAAAAGAGGTCATTGTTCCCCTGTACTCATCACTCATTAGACCCATTATAGAGTACAATGCCCCTTTTGGAATGTACCTCACAAGACATCTGCAGCAGCTGGAAAGGCCACAGAAGTACCTCACAAAGAGGACTACTGGCCTCAAACAGATGCCCTACACTAACCATCTCAATAAACTCCAGCTTTACTCCATAGCATATCACCTACTCCGAGGTGATCTCTGCCTAACATATAAAGCTATGTCAAACCCAGAGCTGTTGGAAATGCTACACCTAAAGAAATCTCAATCCCTCTGAGCTACACGCTCTAGGGACCTTGTCACCACAAAAAAACAGAACACGCTGGAGGGATAGATTCCTGTCCCAGAGACTTCCCATACTCCAGAACAGGCTACCCATCTATGTCAAGCAAAGCTCTTCATTAGCACTCTTTAAGAAAAATCTTGATGAGTGGACGGGAAATAGGAAATACACCCCAGGGATCACTTCTGTGTCTCTGCTCAACAGTGGCACAGAAAAATAACTTTCTTGGGTGGCGTAAGCCAGGAAACCTTGTTGGCTAGGCTTACATAGGCCCTCGGGCTGATAGCCTAGTACCTACCTATGAACCTATAAGCCTACACAGTAGTTTTCCACTGTGTGCACATCGCAGTATGACATGCACATGGGTGCAAAAACGTTTAAATTTTGTAAGTGCTGTGTAGCAGAGTGCATCCCGTCATGAAGAAGGTAAACACTGTAACATGCTAATTACTGCATAAACAGCTGAACTGCATGCTAATCAATCAAGGCAACAAGCTATAAAGCAACCATGTAGACTCCTTTTTGGTGTTCCTCATGAATACCAAAACTTTTGGAATGCAGCTACAGAAAGGAGTCTACACTGACAAAATAAAAAGTCAAATATGTGTGATTTGTACAGAACTGACCTTAACATGTGACAGTAGGCTGGATGCAACTAAAGGAGAGCAACAATAGCAACATAAATCCTTTTTGTACAATAACACAAATGCAGCTTAGCTTCCCCACCCACAAATGAACAGTACACTTATAAGTAATGCAGACAGAAGTGTAAGAATGTGTGCTAATAAATATAATTATAAAAACAATTAAACAGACTATTCATAGTTACATGTCAGCATATACAATATGTAGCTGATGAAATACAGGCATATCATCTTAAAATCAGTACTCCTCTGTGTTCAACACAAACAATGCAGCTCCCCTTCAGTTTCCCTAGCTACACATTGCCTTCTGGTGTACATTCAGAGCTGTCAGCACAGTGAAGATGCAAATGAGGTCTGAACTCATTAGAATTGCTGAATCTCCCAAAAAATGGATCCATGTAGGGATGTAAACATCGTGCAGGCACTCCTTCAGTTTTTGTGTTTAATGGATGACAACTGTGAATGCTTACATAAGGTGGATATGTCAGGTTAGACTTATAAAATGTTAGATGTACATCTGTTAAGGTTGGGGAAATGCAAGTAAGCAACACACATTTCACAGGTTCTGTTTATTAACATCCAACTTCTTCTTCATGTGTGTGCAAATTGTGTTTTCTCTGTCAGTTTTTTTATTATTTTATTATTTTCTGGCCATTGTTGTGCAGTCAGAGCAATGGATGAATAATGGAAGGCTTGGCTATGCTTATCTTTTTTGTGTGGTGTTGCACAACAGGCAAAAGCAAGACCTTAAGAATGACTAGTACATAAGGGAATGTCATGGAACTCTTCCATTGGAAGCATTGCTAAACTCTGACAGTATTGAGTTTGTGGAATGCACCTGCTACTTGACTGACCCTGTGGCAGCAGGTGTTAATGCAGTGATACATTCCCTTTTGGGGCCAGAAGGTACTGGGTTTGAATACAGCTTTATTTAATACTTGTAACTACTTTTGCTTTACTGTTGATGTGCATTATTATTATTATTATTATATATTATATTATTAAACAATACACTCCAGGTTCAGGACTTAACTTGTAAATGCAGTTACCACAGTGTTACTTCAGGGCTGACTCTGTCTAATGCAAGCAATACACAGCCAATACAATGGGGAGGTAAAGGTTGTGTGAGTTGCCTGGCATCAACGGTAATATATGTATGAAGGTTTTAGGCTGCTATGTAGTCAGTGTGTTATGAGTTGTCACTTAGCCAATGTAAGGGTATACTGAGCATGTCTATGTCTGCCTACACTTACAGCAGCTGGTGGTTCTCCCTATGACTCCTCTTCTGCCTGTGACTGTGGTGACCTTGCCATTGGTGGTGTGATGTGTGCCTCCTCCCCTTGCTGATCCTGCTGCAGGTGTTTCCTCAGGATTATGTTGTGTAGTATGACACACATTGTGATGATTTCTGTACATGTCCATGGATTGTACTGCAGGGCTCCCCAGGCACTGGAACTGTGACTTCAGAAGCCCACACACATGCTCTCTGACATTTCTGGTTTGAGCGTATGCCTCATTATGGCATTCTTTTGTGGGTGTGTGTACATTTCTGATGGGTGTCATCAGGCACAGTTCCAGTGCATAGCCTGCATCCCCCAGTAAATGACCCTGTGGGATATCCCCCCCTAGCAAACTTCTTTCACTATGAGACAGGAATGGGGGATATTGTCAAAGGGCTTGGATAACTGAACATAGATGGTATATCCTGTCATCTGTCATCCAGGTCTTCATGGTCAATATCAAAGAAGTCCACAGGGCTTAATAGGCAAGATCTATCCTTGACAAATACAACATGGGTCAACTCAAGTGTGTTGAAAGTCAACTATGTCTCTGTGGATAAGGTCCATGCTGATGCTATGCAATGTACATCATCTGGTAACATGCAGAACTACAACAACTGACCCATATGCCTAAAAAGCCTTACCTGCATGGCTACTGCAGGAATCAGCATGGACCATATCCACAGAGATAGAGGTGACCTTCAACACACTTGATCCTACCTATGCTGGGTTTGGCAAAGGTAGATCTTGATTATTGGCCTGTGTGGACTTCTTGGATACTGACTCAAAAGACCTGGATGAGGGATAACAGGACATACCACCTATGTTGATTTCTCCAAGGCCTTTGACACTATCCCCCATTCATTTCTCATAGTGAAGATCTCCCATCTAGCAATTAGGCCATACAGTACTAGATGGAGAGCTAACAGGCCCAACAACAGAACACACTCTCAAAGTTTGGAACTGCACCTTCACCACTAGCCCACTCACCACTGGAATACCACAAGGATCTGTGCTGGCCCTCAACTGTTTGGGAAACACTTCCCTGTAGCACAGGCAACAGTAAATGGCCTGTGGTTTACCAAGTTTGCAGATGATTGTTAACTGGATGCACTCATATAGAGTCCCCCAGTGATGGTTCCATATTTCATTAGTGGCTGACACAAACTTATGATTGGTGACAGACTCACAGATTGAACTTTAACCATACAATGACTCTTTGTTACCTTGGTCAATTAGGAACCCCTGCTAAATATGATATGCACAGCAACTCTCTAAGCTCAAGCACAGTGTTGTGAGACTTAGGAACACATGTTGATAGCAATCTGCACTTTCATCACTGTGTGCTCATAGTGGTGACACACAGTCTGCATTGTGCACATCATACATATGGACATCACATCATCCAAGACCAGGGTATTTATACCTCTGCTGTACTCTGCCCTTATCACGCCAATAATGGAGTACAATGCTCACATCTCTCTATACCTCACCAGACACCTGCAGCAATTGGAGAGAACACAGGGTTGTGCCTGGGAGACTCCCAGGCCTCCAAACATAACATAGTTAAAGTCTGACATATGGAAAGACTGACATACCTGTCACTGTACTTGGTATCATGCAGGCTGCTGCGAGGTGACCTATGGCTGCCCTGCAGTCTCAGTCCCTGGCCTTCTGTAAATTATGGATATCTACAATTCAAAAGGGACAATTATAATTTGCCCCAAGGTTCTCAAAGTTGCCTGTGACATAAAAAGAACATGCTTGGGAGACAGATATATCCCACAATGATTCACACTCCTCTGTAATAAGTTCCCACTGCATTTGAAGCAGTGCTCCTCAATGACCCTGTTCAAGTGCACATATGTCCCTCAAGTACATGGTCAGTTGGTGCTGCTCACAAACATGCTCTGCTAAAAACAACCATCCAACTATGCTCAATAATGGTACTTGTGTTTTTACACAGCTAGGCTTCTAAAGACCCTAGTGCTATTAGGCTAGTAGCCCCATATGAACCTATGAAGCCATGTGCCTATGCAGGCCTCAGTCTGTTGTCAACCATCATCTACTACATGTTCACCTGCACTCTTGTATAAAACAAACTTGTACCGCGGCACTTGTGTAACATACTGTGCTCTGTAGTCTGTGTACTTAGGTTCTGTTCTCACTGTAGATGACTGCGTGTGTATATGTGTGTGTGTGTGTGTGTGTGTGTGTGTGTGTGTGTGTGTGTGTGTGTGTGTGTGTGTGTGTGTGTGTGTGTGTGTGTGCTTGTGTGGCTAGGCAGCAAAGCAACAGAGCAGACGTGTATCCTACAGTTACTTCTCCAATTACATAGATTATCAGTATTTTGATACTTTTTCAAGGCTACATATACATTTCATACAGGCTTTCCAACCTCTTGCCTCCCACATGACCTACTGATGTCATCTACTATAAGTCTACCTGCACTCCTGTATAAATCAGACTTCAGCTGTGGCACATGCATTAAGTACTGTGTTCTGTAGTCTGTGTACTTACATAGGTAGGGTTTTTATTCTCATTGCAGTCAAGAGTGTGTGTGTATGAGATTTTGCTTGACATTACAGAGAACATTTTATACCAGCATGTGGGACACTGTTATCTTCTCTGCAACAGACACTGCTGATATGATCAGCTATAAAGTGTTGTCTGACACACTCCAAGTTAGACTTGAGCTGGTGCGCTTGCGTAAAGTACTGTGTTCTGTAGTCTGTGTAGTTAGGCAGGGGTTCTATTCTCACTGCAGTCAAGTGTGTGTGTGTGTGTGTGTGTGTGTGTGTGTGTGTGTGTGTGTGTGTGTGTGTGTGTGTGTGTGTGTGTGTGTGTGTGTGTGTGTGTGTGTGTGTGTGTGTGTGAGCTGTTGCTTGGCATTACAGAGAGCATTTTACACCAGCATGTGGGCCACTGTCATCTTCTCCTCTACAGACACTGCTGATGTCATCAGCTTTATCACATTTTTGGATACACAGTACTCCTACCAGGGCAGGATCAGACAGAAGTCACTTCATCCTATACAATAAAGTTTACAGTGACATGGCTTTCAGTCTATCCACATACATCATGACATAGTGTATAGGCTCTATGTTATCTTGCTGAGAAAGCCCTGTGGTCACCCCAGCTACTACGTATCTGGTGAGATAAATGTAAAAAATACCATTATACTCTATTAGTGCTGTAATGTGGTTTGACTATGGTGCTGTCATGCAGTCCTAAGATATCAATATGATAGTGTGACTTAGGATATGCACAACATAGCATTTCAATTGCAGTGTGGACACTTGATGGTCAAAGTTCAGATGGCTATCTAAATGTATTCCCAGTGCTTGCATCATTGGGTTTCTGCATAGCAGGACTGTTGTCAATACTGTGATTAACATGGAGCTCCACGTTTCAGATGGAGAACATTACAAACACATATTTTTGCATTTTATTTGTAGATCATGTGCCTTTGTAACCATTTAGTTGTGTGTGTTAGCTCCTCCTTTACTATGTTATCACCATTGGTGAACTCAATGATTGCACACAATATGCAAGAATCGGCAAACTTGGTAAGGCAAATGTCATATACTTTAGCCTGAACTATCTAGAAATACTATTCAAACAGTGAAGGGCCAAGCACAGATCCCTGGGGTTTGCCAGTGGTGATAGCTCTACTGGTACAGGTTGATTCACCAACTTTCACATGATGTGTTCTGTCAGTGAGCCAGTCGTTTACCCATCAACTGACGTAAAGTTTAATTCCCAGCTTGGGTTTTTTCTCAATGATACCTGCATGTGTGATTGTGTCATAATCCTAAGATAGATCACAATAAGTATGCACTGTCTTACCTTCATCCAGGACTATCACACAGAATCAATGTGCTGTGACAACATCACAGATCACCTATACAGTGACCCAGTACATACCCTTCCGGATACGGTTAAATACACAACTCAACACACCCTCCACATGGCCTATGTTCCCATACAAGGATGTACATCAACATGCATCCACCTGAGTTGGGGGAAAATCCCTGATGCATGCATGTATAGCAACATCCTGACTCTCCTTGACTATGAGGTAGACCAACATATTGTGGACCTCCTGTACATGTACACTAGTAATATTCCACTTGTGTGCAACAGACCTGTGTGAGTTGTTACTGCTACATCAGGTCCATTACATCTGACAGATGTCCTCAAAGAGGTCATTGAAGGCATGCATGATGACAACAACATCATCATGTGGAACTTGAACAGGTCAAGGCATTTGACAAAAATCTACACTGAAATATTTAATCAATGCTGTCATATGTGGCCATAAACAGCTATATCACCAAATAGGTAGACCAGTGTATGACATATATGGCATCTCACTATGTTGAAATGTGTGACATGACACATCTCAGGTATAATGATCAGGTTGGTACATCAGGTATGTCTGCTAAGTCCTTTTCTGTCCATTAATTCAGTGATGGAGATCACAAATGACATACACATGCTATGTCCAAACAGCTGCCTGAAGGACTACAGCTTGTGTGCAGTCTCCAGCTGTGATATTAGTATAATACAGACAGTAGCAACACATAACAGAAACTGCTACTACAGTATGAGACACATAGAGGGATTTGTTGAATCAGGAAACAGACACAGCACCCAAGTATAAAGTGGACATCAGTCCTATAGGTATGTGACCTGTGTCCTGCTGCACAGGGTAAGTGGTACATCCACCAGCATGTGGCTACAGTGATGACTACTCCCTTGTATGTAACAGAAGTACTGGGTATGTGAAGGACATGCACATCAGAGGCCATAATAAGTTCATGGTTCCCAGAATTCATCACACCAATAACTGTGTACAATGCACCTTTCTTCATATATCTCCCTACCCATCTTCCAGTGATGTGTAACTGTAGTGTACCACCTTTTTCCCAGTGCATTGTCAGACAGCTTATTGGCCATACCTACATATTCTTTCTGGGGAATATACATGACTGCCTGATGGTATGGAACAACAATAGGTTCATAGGTGTTTACTAGGCTAATGATCACAAGGCACTTTTTAAGCCTAGTCATGCATCCCAAATCTCTGACAAGTTTTGATACCCTTGATAAGTGTAAGCAGGTGCTTGGGACATGAACCATGTACAGGTTACCTGTGTCCATTAGAGACATAGGTGCCAAACCAGGGATGCATTTCCTGTTCTCCATCCAAATGTCCAAGTTGCACTTTAATTGGGTTAGGGAGGAACTCTACTTTACATGGATAGGGAGCCTGTTTCAGAGAAGGGGTAGTCTCTGGGATACATACCTGTCTCTCCAGCAGGTCTTATTTATATCACAGGCAAGGTTTTAGTCTTTAGAACAGGTAATTATGGTGCAGTTTGTTTTGTGGATATGGAGGAGGTCCATCAGAGTGGGGTCTGACAATGACCTGTATGCCAGGCATAGATCTTCCCTTAAAAGCCTGTAGGGGAATGAACATAGACCAGTATTGACCATACTGTCACATACAGGTATAGCAGTGTCTTAACATCTCCTGCAGACATTACAGTACCAGGACAGTGTGCATGGTTACCCTCATAAAGTGTGACTGTATCATAATAGATGAGTCTGCACAAGCACACTTGACAACTATCACTCCACATCATATATGTTACATCAGAGGCATGGGATAAGTGGTAGTATTATTCTGATACTGTCCATGATTGTTGTTGGTTCTTGTAATGTTTGCCATGATCCTTTACCTGTGGCCATCTTGCTGGAGACCTCTTCTGAGAGTACACTCATATTCAGGTATATCATTTTGCACAGCTTCCCAATATGCACCCTAACCCAATTGTATGTCAGATCCCTGATAGGTATCCTCTGCATTATTCAAGTAAGGAAGCTTATATCACACAGATATCCTCCGGTGATCATTGTGGCATTGTGTGCAAATCTATACACCATAGATGCTCTCCTTTACATGGAATTGCTATCATGTTTGCTAATGAGGCTTTGGTGCTAGAAACACTGTTGCGAGCCGCGAACCATAGCTCAGGCACACCCACCTCATTAATATACATTGTGCACTGCTATGCACTGTGCACAGTCACACAAACACATAAACTCTGTGTAGGGTCTGCGAGAATCCTACATGGAGTTTATTGAATTCGGGGGAACATTTTTTTTCTCAATAGTACTATTTTTGTGGTGCGTGGTTTTCTTTGCATGCTATAAAGTAAAGTTTTCTCAGTCATTTTTAAATGTAATGGAGATTGTAAATAGGTGCTGCTGTTCTTTCTTCCTTTCTTTCTCCCTTTTCTTTTTCTTCCTGTTCAGTTTTAAGAAATGCAGACACTCCAATGTAAACAAACAACAACAAAAAAAAAAAGCCTGGTTAAAACAGAATGACAAAAGAAAAATTAATGGCCTTTTTCTCATTTTTCCAAGGGGGAATGACTAGACTAAGGACCTTAGATTAATTTATTAACAAGTTTTAAGAGAATGCAAGTAAATGAAAAATAATTTTGAATATTATGAGGCTTTTTTTTCTCGCAAATGAATGTATGCTTAGTAGTAATTCTGTATTTGGCCCTCATGTCTCAGTGGAAACAATCTGACAATGAGAAATTAGCTATCTGGTTCTTATGTCTCCATAGAAACAACCTGATAAAGAGAAATTGGTTACAGTTTGGTGGAGAGTGATTGGCTGGGGGGATAAAAGAAAAGAGAAACTGGCTAGGAGATAATGTTGTCTGGAATAATTCAGGGGATACTGTCTGAAAGCATTCAGGGGTTTCTCAGCTTAGACAGCTATAAAGATAAGATAGAAAACAGTTAGCACTTAGTAGAAGCACAGACTGCACCATATGTCTTAGCATGAATAACCTTTCTTTTAGGTTAACTCAAATCTATGAGTGTGGCTGTCAGTTTGGGACATTTGTTCCTGTTATTAGAGTAAAACTTTAATATTTGAAACTGTATATAGTTTTGGGCATTAGTATTAAATTAATAGGTTTTAGGGGATATTGGGACTTTTTTGTTGCTTGAGAGCTGTCAATAAAACAAAAAGTTTTGTAAGATGTGACATAAGCATAAATGGATATGACAAGAAAAAAATATTTAAAAGTTCAACCTGCCAAACAGGGTATGCATGTAACACAAAGGCTGGAAATAGACATTTAACAAAAGTTTTATACATAAAAAGTGTGAATAATAACTTTTTAATACAATGATGCTTTCTGTTTGTTTTTCTTTTGGCTTTTCCCGGTTAGGGGTTGCCACAGCAGAACTCCGGTCCGCTAATGATTGGCAGTAGATTTTTATGGTGCCGAGGTGCCAGCCCAACACCCAACCTTCAATGAAGGCACGCCCATTCATGCATGTCTTTTGAATACCACTCGACCACGGGGATGACATGCAGACTCCACACAGAAGGTGCACCAGCTGAGAATCGAATGGGAGAACCTCTTGCTGTGAGGCGACAACGTTACCGCTGCACCACCGCGGCAATGTCTTTAAATGTCAATGATCTTACAGATAAATACAAAAAAGAAAGAATAGTGAACTATATTAAAAATGTGGAGTGCAAATAGTTATGTTACAGGAGACACACTTGGAAAGAAATGAACATGTGAATTCAAGAAAGAAAAGTTTCAGGATGGTTATTCAGGGGAATATCTGGGATAAAAGAAAAGAGAAGTACTTATATTAATTGCAAGAGGAGCTCCAATACTGATAAAAGAGGATAAACAAGATAACATGGTAGATTTGTAGTTCTAAGGGGCTACTGGGAAGCGAGGAAGATTACACTGGCATATTCTACCTAAAACTGCTGTAATGGAGCTTAAGAACATTCTGGGAGAAATAATCAGTTTTCAGCAAGGAATATTACTTATAGGTGGGAAATGGAATTTGATTTGCAGCAGTGAAGATGTGTCCTGGGGGCCCAGAAGGAAGTATAACAGAGGAGGGTAGATTTTTGAAGGAATTTATGAAAATATTTGGCATGGAATATGTGAATTCAGTAATAGGAGTTTGGGTGAATTTATATATTATTGCCCAAAACAGTGTAAGAAACTTCTCTCTGTGGAAGATTTTCAGTCCATATATTTCTAGTTAATCACTGTATATTAATCAGATCAGACAATAGTAGTAGAAGTAGCGAACGTAAACTCGTCAAGTCAAAAAGTAATAATAGAAAATATATAATTCTACAGCATTACTAAGTATTCAAAAGTAATCCAAGCAAGGCAGGCAGTCTATTTTCGACTGGAAACAGACTGCCTGACTTCCTTGGATTACTTTTGAATACTTAGTAATGCTGTAGAATTATATATTTTCTGTTATTACTTTTTGACTTGACGAGTTTACATTCGCTACTTCTACTACTATTGTCTGATCTGATTAATATACAGTGATTAACTAGAAATATATGGACTGAAAATCTTCCACACAGAGAAGTTTCTTACACTGTTTTGTTTTTAGACCCACTACACTTTAGTGGGTTGTTTTGAGACTTCGGGGATACCACGGAGGTTACTTGCTTTTTATATATTATTGCCCAAGATATAAAAACTGGGCTAGGCTAGACAGAATTTACATTTCACAGGAACATGTGCATTTAATTGAAGGTCTTGATACTCACCCAATAGCTATTTCAGATCATGTGCCAATAATAACTAAAAAGCACAGGCTAATGAAATAAAAATGAGACACTGGGACTTTCCCACTTATCTGTTGAAAATAGAGGAATTTAAGGAATGGCTAGTGGAGATTATTTAGGTGCTATTCAAGAGGATAGAAATTACTTCTGAAAATATAGGTAGGGAGTGGGATAAAATTAAGGTGGAATTTAAAAATAGGATTGAAATAAAAGAAAGGGAGCTATGGTTAAGAAGTAACAAGAATTATTTAGAGGGACTGACAAATATTAAAGTATTGCAGAATAGGGTGAATTTCATAGAACAAGAGGAGGATCAACTGCAGAATGCTAAGCAGAAAATAAGGGATTACCTGGATAATATACACAAGTTTAGGAAGATTGTTGTTAAGCAACTGTTTTTTGATAATAACACCACAGCACAAAAATGTTAGCATGAGTCAGGCAACAGAAAGTAGAAAGGGCTGTCGGCAAGCTTAGGGAGCCTGTAAAAAAGAAGGTAACAAGAGATCCTGAAGAGGTATTAGAAATATTTCAGAAATTTCATGAAACTCTGTATAAAGCAGAAAATTATGGAAATTGAGAAAAGACACAATTGGAAATAATTATGGAAGAATTAAATATGCCACTGTTAGGACAGGAGGAGATTAGTTCAAAATTGTGATAGATAACCAATCTACAGAAAAGTCCCCAGGAATATTTTATTTATTTATTTAATATTTGTTTACCAGGAAAGGAGGCCCATGGAGAAATGCTCCAGATGCATGTCTTTGGATGGTAGAATAGATGGTTTTCCTGAGGAAGTTTGGAAGCTAGGAGTAAAAACTGATAAAGATCTGGAAGGTTTTGTTTAACAGTATTTTAAGAGGAGGATAAATACAAATATCCTGGAAGAAAACAGAGAAAATATTTGACAGAGTAAGTTGGGACTGTATGAGCAGGACAATGGCATTTGCATTTCCTGAAAAAATATAAGGTTAATTAGGAGGATATATGAGGGATATATGAGGGATCATAGGTGAAAATTAAACTGGGT
This sequence comes from Protopterus annectens, assembly GCF_019279795.1. Lineage (NCBI taxonomy): Eukaryota > Metazoa > Chordata > Ceratodontiformes > Protopteridae > Protopterus > Protopterus annectens. The sequence goes on along the minus strand of NC_056741.1, from coordinate 1,139,343,403 downwards.
GGGGTTCTATCTGATAATATCTGCTTGAGCAGAGGAACCAGGCAGGGGTATCCTCTTTCCCCTTTGTTATTTGCATTATATTTAGAACCACTGGCAAAAACAAAATAAGGGACTCATCAGTTCAAGAATATAATTGGTATGGTAGTCAAAACAGCTGGCAGTATTTGCAGATGATATTTTATACCTGATAAAACCAGAAAGGGACATTACAGTGTTGTGGAACATTTTGAGAGAGTTTCAAATCTTTTCAGGTACAAAATAAATGAAGCTTAAACAAAGACAATAACAGCAAATTATCTACGTACACATGAATTGGTTTAGCAATATCCATATTTATGGGGTCATGATAAAATTAAGTATTTAGGAGTACAGATTAAAAATTATTCTGTTGTGGCAGCTAAGGATATGTGGTAAGAGACTAAAAAGATAATACAAAAACTGAGAAAATGGAAGCTTTGTTATATGGTCATGGATAATAAGATACAAGTAGTTAAAATGTTTTTAGTCCCTTTAGACATATACACAGGTCAGGCATATTTTTATAAACCAGATGAGAAGCTGTGACTAGAAAATAAAGAGCTGAAGGATTTTATCTGGGAGGGGAAGATGGCAAGAGTCGAGTGGGATTGTGTGGGATGGTTGTGTTGTGTTTTGCCACACAACACACAGCAGCAAGGGTTCTACTCAGGAGATAAGTGGCTAGGCTTAAAATGGCTCGCAAGGGCAGTTAGCTTAGTAGTAACCTATGAGCCTATGAGCCTAATAAGCTCATTCTTCCAACAGAATGGGGAGGTTGGGACTACCCAATTTGAAGGGGTATTTCAGAGCTTTACAGCACAAGCAAAAAAATATAATTAAAAGTGGAAAAGGATGATGATGAAACTGGGGGGGGGGCTCAAGAAACAAGGAGACACTGGGATTTTGGATGCAGGCCTTTAAGGAGAACAATAATCATATTGAATATTATATCTATAAATTAGTAGAAAGTATACTAAGAACTAAGCCAACATCGGAATGGAGAAAGGAGATTCTGACGATAAGGATGACTGCAATTAGGGATAAAGACAATATGCAAAAGGGGACTGGAATTTATTGGAGAAAACTGGCAAAGGAAACAAGGTATTGGGAGCTAACTTGCCCCAAAACTACCTACCCATATTTCTACAAAACACTTCCCTGACACTCTCTCCCTAGCGCTTAAGCCTCCCCTTCCTCACCCATTTTCCCCCTCATCAATCTATTCTGCCCTCTCCTTTCCCATCCTATTATTTCTCTTCCAAAATGCTATCTTCTTGCAAATATTGTAAATACTACACCTTCTTGTAGTTGTCACAACTAAGCACAATTGTTCTATGTAATTACTCTTTTAACATTCAACACTCTCATGTTTCTTTGTTATTCCTGTATTGCAACAATCAGAAAACTTTAACCTGTGTATTCACTTTGTAGCATCCACTTGTTATTTTCTGTTGTTACTTCCCTATTATTATTTTCAAATTTGATACAATGTTATGTCTATAATTAACTGTATGGAGCTTTTCTCCCTGGGCCTCCACCAAAAATGGGCTTCCGAGCCCAGTAGACTTTCCCGGTAAACAAAAGACAATAAATAAATAAATAAATAAAGAAATGAATGAATAAATAAATAAATAAATAAATAAATAGGTAGAGAGGGAAAAGTGATAGAATGGGATGATGCTAAGAATTTATTTGGACTGCAGGTTACAGTTTGCCTTCCCTATCAAAGATTGATATCAGAGTATAGGCAAGAAGAAAGAAATAGAAGGTCCTAAATGAAAGACCAGCACTGGTAGAGGTTTTAGTAGACTCTAGAACAGAAGCTGCCCTTAAAAAGGAATAATTAGTAGAGCATATAAAATATTGCATGATAAATATAAGAGTCAGAGAAGGTTAGAACTTATTGGGAAGAGAGACTGGATAAGCAATTCACAAAGAAACAATGGGAGGATATATGTACATCTCCCAAATATGCAACAAAATCTAGATGATTTAGGGTTTTTGCTTGGAAATGTTTACATAGATATTTTATACCCTAAGTAGACTCCAAAGAATTTTCCTCAGGTAGGCAGTAAATGCTGGAGGTGTGATGGGGAAGAAAGAGGTAATTGTGAACATATGTTCTATATGTTTCACTTCAGAATCTCGAACTACTGAAATAGTGATCTTCAGTAGCTGGAGACCAAAGTGTCAAAACTGCACTTGCGTCAAAGTACAGAATACTGAGTGCGGAAATGCCGAATGCAGAAATGTCAAATCCGTGGTGTAGATGTAGCTGGAGATTAAGGTAAGTGATGTTTTAGTAGGGTTTTGGGTAGGGATTTTAGTGTGTGTGTGTTTGGAGTTTTGACGTGTGGGTTAGGTAGGTAAGATTATGAGTGTGCAAGTGGTGGTATTTGTATGTATGTAATGTATCTTTGTGCAAGGGGAGTGTAGAATATGTAGTGGTGGTTTTTGTGTGTTTGTGTTTTTAGTGCAACCTCAGAGTTAGTATATATATATATATATATATATATATATATATATATATATATATATATATATATATATATAAAAGTAGAGGGGGTGTGGGGAGTAAGCACATATGTTTGTTTTGTTGTGTTTGTGTGTGTTTTGTTGGTTTATAGTGTAAGGAGGAAGCTGTATGTGTGCTTGCTTGTGTGTGGAGTGTGTGTGTGTGGGTAGTTGCGAATTTGAATTTTGTGCTTTTGGGGTTTCGGGTTTTTTTAGTTTTCGGATTTATAGTCTTGAGATACTGAATTTCGATATTTCAGTATTTTGGGATTGTAAAGTGAAACCATTCTATTGAGTACAGTGGGTTGGCGGACATTAAGGATTCCCTGCAGGAAGCACTGTCAGAGATGCTGGGTGGGAAGATTGGTGTGGTGAGGGAGATAATTTTTCTGAGCTATGATACAGAATCAGAATTGCCTAGACATGGTAAGGCCTTGCTGTGTCTAATTATGGTGGATACCAAAAATGCAATTACTAGAAAATGGAAATCAAAACCTAAACCAACTATGCTAGAAGTAGTGAATATAGTAACAGAAATAAAACAACTGGAACTGAGATCTTTAGAAAAGGGTAGGAGCAAACTGCATAGGAAAATATGAGAATTGTGGGAAAAATACAGCACAGGAATGAGGTTTAAAAGAAGCAGGACTTAATTGAGCTATGTAATGTTGATTGAAAATTGTGTAGATTATAAGTGATATCTAATGTTTACAGCTGGGAGTGTGTCAGTATGGTTTGTGATGTAAAATGCCTGCAACTAGGATTGTGTTAGTGTGGATTGTTTTCATCTATATACATATATGATTGCCTTTGTTGTAAGTGATGGTTTAATAAAGATGTTTTTTGTTTAAAAAAAAGGACAGGAATTGTATAATTTATGTAATGTTGCTTAGGTTATATGATATATAGCAATACATGTGAAGTATAATGTTTGTAAATGTGAACTTGTCAATGAGGTTTTAATTGCTTTTATATAAATGTAAATTGCCTATGTCACAAGTGATAATTTAATAAAGATGTTTTAAAAAAATCTTGTTCAGTCAAAGTTTATGCCAGCTACAAATTCTTCAGTTAAAAAGGTCAATAAAGCAAGAGCTCAGCTCAGAGTCTAATAAAAGAGAATATAAAAATAATTTTGAAGTTTTTCTTTTTTATCTGTTCCTCTTTTCTTCATTCCCCCTTTTCTTAGTCTTCTCATGTCTATACCATAGCACTACATTGGGCAAGGTAAACATCAAATTCAAATACATATCAGCTTATAGCTTATATCATATGCAACCTGGACATGTGATAGTATATAATATGCATTAATACTAAATACTGTGTCTGCGACAGATGATTCCTTAGCACAATCTAAATGAGGTAAATGATGTGTGCATAGGACTGTAAGCATTTTAATTGGAGTGATCCTAATTAAACCAGGAACTTTTGGATTTCCAGGATGAGGGGATCACAGAGCTTAAATAATATTAATTTTTAGAAAATGATTTCAAAATTTGGTGTGCAATTATGATTTTGAAAGTTTATGAACAAAATAATTCAAAACCTATAAAGAAGCAAAATGTTTCCAAAACTGGAACGCAATTGTATGTTTTAATTCACAAAGTATTACAATTTAGATTACATTTGCTGGCAGATATCATGGCTAATTTGAAAATAATTTAATTGACTATAAGTTAAGTAGTGGCTATAAATGGATTATTTAATAAAAACTTTAAACAGGTTGCAATTTTTGCAGCTAACATGTTTATTGGAAGAGAATTGGTTCGATTCTTGGCTGGGATGCCTTCTGTGCGGAGTCTGCATGTCCTCCCTGCATTCACTTGGGTTTCCTCCGGGTGCTCCAGTTTTATCTCACATTCTGAAGACATGCAGTAGGTGGACTGGACACTCTAAATTGGTCATAGGTGAGTGAGTGAGTGAGTGAGTGAGTGTGTGTGTGTGTGTGTGTGTGTGTGTGTGTGTGTGTGTGTGTGTGTGTGCACACGCGAGTGAGTGAGTGGTGCGAATGAATTATTGTGGCAAGGCTAGCTGCCCAGTGTTGTAAATCTTGGTTTGAGATGATTGTCACTTCAGAAGTGACACCTCAACCCCCTGTGCAAAATGGGAAAAGGGGTTGATGATGGATGGATGGAATGTGTGTAGAAAAGGGTATACCATACTGGCAAACTTCTTTCTTAAATATAACAGTATGAGAATTTTTTTTGTTTTTAAGAAACAGTTTAATGATGCTTAAAGTTGTTTTAACTTACAAAGGCTGGAAATGGACAGCAGAATACAAAAGTAGGTTATTTTCCCTAGCTAACATGTACTGGATATCAGAACTGACAGCTAAGGTAGCAAGGGAAAAAATATCCAGATATCTTACTGTTAAATAGTAAGTGAAATTTAATCATCAGAAGTGACTTAAAATGCATTTTTGATAAATCTGACATTAGTGCAGTTATTAAACCTAGAATTTCAACTGCAGTGCAAGTATTAACAAATTGGAACATACTACTGGATTTAAAGGTTATAAAATATTAAGAAGAACAAACTGTCAGAAATGTGCACATTACTTGTATGTTAGTGGGATTCAAACTTCTATGTACAGATTTTGTTTTTGTTTCCAATGGAATGGTATCAAAATTCAGTCGTTTAAAGTAATTTCACATCCATTATCAGACAATGCTCTTCAATTAAATTTGACTTTAAAATGATTATAATAAAAATAATCCTTGCATATTTGATGATATTTAAAGAGTGGTATAAACAAGGAAATGGATGATGATTATTCATGGATAAACAGCAATCGGGAATGGAATAAATGTATAATATGGGGTTCTCCAAAATCATATTTGTATGATAGAATCTCTGATTGTGTTAAAAGAATGATGTAATGATATAGAGTATGCTAAATTAAAGGACCAAATGGAATACTATGTATTTTTTTTTGATTTGGTCAACACTTCATACAGTAACAACGGTATTGCAAAAAGTTAAATTACAGTCATGCTGCATCACAGAAAAGGACTATATTGGTTGAGTAATAGTTCAAAAATCAATACTACATGAAACCAAATAAAAAATATTCAAGTATCAAGAGACTTGAAAAAAGTGTCTGACATTGAATATCTTGTATGTCTTTAAGATATACTATGAAGACTAATAGAAATCTAGATAAATAAATGAGTAGTCAATAAATATGTCAACAGATTTTTTTTAAATAAGAATATAAAATGTCATCAACTATGAATATCAAATTAGTTTTAAAGCCAATAAATACCAGAAATAGATGAAAAGATTAAGAAATTGAAGGAAAATAAATGCCAGGAATATACAGTATGATAATACACCATAGATCCATAAGTTATTTCCATAAATGTTATCTTTATTAAAAGCAGTTTATATCAGTGTGTAGAGTACCATTTTCCCTCCCTCGTAGAAATATATGGACAGTACTGATTTTGAAACAAGTTAAAGATCCAGTATTATGCTCTTCTTTTGGATAAGTCTGTCTCAAATATTGATTGGAAAATTTACCTGTCAATTTTATCTAACAGACTGAAACTAATAATGCTGTCTTTTCACTGAAGAAGATCAAATGGGATTCATAATTAAAAGGCAAAATTAAGATAAAAATCTAAATAATTGCAATACTGATTGCAATAACTTTAAAAATATGAAACATGCTGTTTCTTGTCTAGACAAAGAAAAATGTTTGACTCTTTTGGATGGAACTATTTAAGGTACTGAAAATATATGGCTTTCCTAATGCTTATATAAATTTTTTAAAACATTATGGGAACTTAGTTCTCAGTTTTCTAAATAAAACTAGTAGTATGTCTGTCAGAAGCTATTAGAAGAGGAGATTTCTGGGCTTGTTCCTACAAAAATTGGTTTTGTTAAAAAAATAGACATCAATCTTAAAGGGATATTTGAGAGAAATTTGACTGCTGAATTGTCATCTTCAGGTAGCAAAACTATTGGACACAATGGAACTTTTAGATGTGGTAAATGTAACCAATGCCAACATGTTCTGCAAGGGGCTCAAATACATATCAAGGCAAGGAACATAACTCTACATGCCAAGGGTCATTTTTCATGTAACACCACGGGGGTGGTATACATTGGCCTTTGTCAGGCTTGGCCAGCTTTTTATGTCAGCAAAACTGACAGGGCTTTTAAGCGAAGGGTATATGAGCACTTGTATGACATCAGTAAACGCAAAGATACAAATGCCTTTTATAGGCATTCTTTGATTTGTCCGCAAATGTCCATAAAGTTCTTTATCATTGAAAAAATACAGCAAGATCAGAGAGGGGGTGACTGGGAAACCTTACTGGGTACTAGAGAACTCATTTGGCAGCTCCAACTAAATGCAACAAAGTATCCGGGGCTGAACGACAGTATTAGTTTAGCTCCAGTACTAAAAAAGAAAAGAAATGTACTATAATATTTAATGAGCACAAGCATATGACATTGGTTAGGTACCTTTCAAGTTATTAATTAAACTGTAATTATTATACATCTATAATTAATGTATTTTAGGTCATTAGTTAGATATAGCTACAATGTTACAAGTAGATTTACATCAGTTTAGTTAATTTTTAGATTTGATTCCCCTGTCTATTCCTTCTTGAATATTCAACAACATTTGCAAGATCAAAGACAATTACCCAATATACACATTTTTTAGAGTACTGTTGGTTTCAAGAAGATTGTTTTTAGTTTAGCATTGTATGTACTAGAAATCAGCTGGGTTAACACAACCTACCAGTTTTCCATATGATCTATATTGTTTTTATAAACAATTTCTTGTCTAGAAATGATTTTTCATTGTATGTATATAGGTTTTACATTCCTCAACAGTGAATTTACTGTGATTATTTTTATTCACATTTATCTGTTATTTTTTAGCTTGTGTAGGTTTAATTGGAACTAATTCACCACAGGTTTGGTGACGTTTTTAGCAATGAGCTAATTAGGGTAGTGCACTTGCGCTATAAATACCAGTGTTGATGTTTTAGCTGTCACACTTGAAAAAGCCCGGTAAGACCGGGCGAAAGCGCTTGTGGATTTACTTGTCTTGTTTTGGTATATTTTGGCAATAAAGCAGTCAACTGTTCTTAACTGGATTTCTGAAGATTATTTTCAGCAGTTGCAATATTGCATCCTTTGATATTTACCATTTGGGACTATTTATTTAAAAACTTGGTTTTCGGAGCACAACAGTGCGTTTAGTTTGTGTTCTCGGTTTTGGACCTGGTGGGTCTTTTTCCTGACTTGTTACTGAAAATATATGGCTTTCCTAACTCTTATATAAATTTTTTAAAACATTATGGGAACTTAGTTCTCAGTTTTCTAAATAAAACTAGTAGTATGTCTGTCAGACGCTATTAGAATATATAACAGCTTTAAACAGGGTTTCCCAGTATTACTTATATTAATTGCTCTAGCTATGGAGCCATTATCACATTTTACAAGATAAGAAAAATCTACAAGAAGTTTAACTATTCTGCATTTGGATGTCATATTACAGAATTATGGGAACTATTGAAACTTAAGTTTAGTATAGGCAAAGCAAAAACAGCATTAATAAATCAATGGATAAATCATTAAGATTTTAGAAGTATAACTGAATTATAAAATATATCTAGGATTTATACCATCTAATCATTTAGAGAATATTATTCAAATGACAGTATTGTATTAATATTTTTGAGAGAGTTGATTTCAAGTTAGATAATTTTTTTTTTACATTTGAGGATGAGTTTAATTTAATCAAAATGATGACTTTGCACAAAACTATACCCTTATACCAAATATAACTAATTTATTTTGTATTTTAAGAAACACTAAATAACTTCAGCACATCATATTTGAACTTGGAATAGTAGAGGGACTGGATTTCCAGATATCGAGTAGTATGGCTTGACTGCTAACTTTAAAGTAATAATATAGTAGATAAATAATTTATATCCAAACAAATGGAAAGATTTACATGAAAGGATATGTAATAAAAAAAAGACTAAAGTAATATTCAAACCATTGGAATTTGGAGGAAAAATGTTATTGCATAATTACTTATTTTATTCTATCGAAGTCCAACCAAATCTAAATAAATTAATACTTTTTTGATAAAATATAAACACTGTTATATAGAAGAATCAAAATTTAAAGAAACACGTATTTACCATATGTCCTATATATTTCACTACAGGTTTCATAGGGAACTCTAATATTGAATAAATGACAAACTGGAATAGGGCTATATTTTTATATTGGTTTGATTGCCCAAAAGATGTCAACTTGGTTTCAGCAAACTGTATTACTAGTAAATATTGGTCTAGAAATTGATTAATGGTTACCTATACTAAGTATCTAGCAAAATGTCTAAAATGCAGGATATTACAAAACAAGCTAATTATCCAGAATTAAGATACATAAAAAAATGTTAAAAAATGTGATACATTCAAACACACTCCTGTCAGAAAGTTATAAAATGATATTAAAATAGAAACTATTATACCAGATTCTTAATGGAGTTTAAATCAGACCAGTTATGATTTATTTGATAAAGATAAGACTATATTTTGGTATCCAGTAGCAAAACAGTATCATCTTTTGAGAATTTATACATGAGTATATCTAAACTGAGTATTTTATACTCCTTATAAATTTGACAAAATAACTGCTGGAGATGTAATATCTATCACAGCAGATTGTCAACAACTTCCAAGATGGCAGCTGACTGAACAGTAGGTGGATTAGAGTTCTCCTATACTGAAAACAGAGAGAGACTGTTAAAGTCAGTAAAAGCTATCAATTTTGGTAAATTGTCTACTGGCTAGTATTTACACTGTCTGGATGCCAGCAGCGAAGAAATTTGGAAAAAGTAAATGAAAAATAACTAGAAAAGAAGAACCATACTTTTAGCAAAAAACAGTTCAAATTGCAGGTTTAGTACATGAGATGGCTCCCAGTAACTTAGAGGGAAAAACTTGCAGCTCTTTAAAATAAATGGGACACTGGGGGATATACAGAGTTAAATATCAAAAGAATAGAAGCTTTAAGTAGCCAGTCTGTTGAGCTAATAAGACATCAGAAATCAGAGACTGAAATGATGGAAGGACTGGATGAACATGAGGCTTCCCAAGAAGAAATGTTGCTAAAAATAATATTAGAAGACAGATAATGCAGAGAAAAACTGAGTATTTTCTATACCAGAGAAATGTCTAAAAACAGCAGGAAAAGACCACCATGACAAAATAAAACATAAACTGATTTTAATATAAAAAACAAGCGCTTTCACGTGTATAAAAACACACTTCCTCAGGTTTTAACAACAGTGAATCTCAAGGAGTATAAATACATACCAAGTCTAGAGCTCATAGGTTAATGGATTAATAGACTGATAGATTAATTGTTCCTACAAATAGCAGGAGCAGATAAATGACTCATTCAGTCTTACTCCTTAAAAACAACACATAGCAATGCCTTAATTTCATAACATTACTCTAGTAGAACATTTCAGATGAAAAGCTTAAAAATAGCTAACACCACAGAAGCATAATGTTCTGTCATGTATATAGCATGAAACTAAACAAAATTAATATAACTATAAATATGTGTTTCTAATAATATATCTGATAACTAAACCCATAGATAATGAATAAAAATAAAATAAAATTAAAATGAAAATTAAAATACTTGATAAACATCAATAAATTATCTACGTGCAGCTAAAACAGACTTAATACTAACACATTGGTTAAGTCCTGGTTCAATATGTGCTCTCATCCTTAAAATCCAACATAATTCAACTGATTCAAGGTAATTCATCTTATCACCCCCCCCCCGTTTATTAACATTCACAGTCTGTAAGACCCTAAATTTAAATATATGATCTAAGTGTGCAGCCATATGCTTAGCTAGAGCATTAGATGAATTCAGTTTCCTAATATCATAAACATGATTGTACACCCTGTCTTTTAATTTTCTGGAAGTCATGCCTATATTAAATGCTGTGCATTTTGTGCATGTAGCTAAGTATATTAAATTCAAGCTATCACAAGTAGCATGAAATCTGGGGGTAAAAATATAGTCTAGACAAGGGTGAACAAATTGTTGTTCATCAGCAATATGTCTACACATATTACACTTATTACATGGGAAGGTACCATTTCTTAAAAATTGCCTACTTATGTTTTGTTTGATCATTGTCCTTTAAGTACAAAGTAATCTTTTGAGATTCTTACTATTTATGTATCTGAACCTAGGTGTTTCACCTACAAGTTTAAGAATTTGTGGATCTATAAGTAGAACATTCCAGTTTTTCCTAATAATTTCTGTAATTTTCCTGTTGTCATTGGTATATCTAGTAGTAAAAGCTAATTTTGTCTGATCAAATTTAGTTCTGGTAGCATACTTAAGCCTTCGATATCCATTATGTATAGTCTGATATCTACTTGAACTGGCACTCACCGGATTTAATACTGATTCCTTCATATCCTTTATGAGGGTATAAGTATACCCTCTATCCTGGAATAACTCATCCATATGTTCTAATTGTAGGAGTCTTTCAGTGTCATTCCTGCATATATTAACAATCCTCATGAATTGGCTCTTAACAATGTTCGGAAATACAAAACATGGGTGCATACTATTAAAATGTAACAGTACATTCTTCTAACATGGCTTCCTGTATAGAGTAGTTGAAATTGAACCATCTGGATCCTTAAAGATGGTAATATCCAGGAAATCTATCTCAGAAAAAGAAGATTCCATGGTAAATTTTAGGAAGTCAGTAGTGGTTTCCAAATAAATGACTAAATCCTTTAACAAATCCATGTCACCATCCCAAATAATAAGTATATCATCCACAAAGCATCTGTACAGTAGTACATGTGGGAAGAATGCACTGTTAAATAAATAAGCCTTTTCCCACTGATGCATTACCAAGTTCGCATAAGAATTAGCACATGGGGTGCCCATGGTGACACCCCATATCTGTGCATATAATGTTTCTTGAAACATGAAAACATTGTTATTAAGAACTATATCCAATAAGGTACAAATAAGTATCTGCAAATCATTTTCAAAACTCCCCATCTTATGTACTAACTCTCTAATAGCCTCAATTCCATATTCATTGGGATTTGCTGTAAATAAATTTTTAACATCTAGAGTAGCTAATATGCAAGAAGAGGGGAGTGTATGTTCTATTGTTAGGTTATTAAAATCACCTAACAACTGGTAGGTATCTTTCAGGATAGTGGGGATACTTCTGGCAAGGGGTCCTAATATAGTTTCTAGATAGTGGGAGATGTTCTCTGTAACCCATCTTTCCCCTGCTACTATTGGATGCAGGGGAGGTGGTGTGATGCATTTATGTATCTTCGGCAGACCTTTAATATAGGAAATTAGAGGAAATTCAACCATAAAATAATCATAAAGTTCTTGAGTAATCTGTCTGCACATCAATAGGTCATACAGGTCATCATAAACCTTCCTCACTATACTATTAAGGGTGTCCAGCTCTATCAAAGTGTATGTGTTGATATCGTTTAACATCTTGAGCATCATTTCATCATACATACCAGTATCAAGCAAAACTACACCACCCCCTTTATCTGCAGGTTTTATAGTCAAATCAGTATTTTGTGATAAACAAAGTAAAGAATGCCGTTCGTTTGTATTTTAATTGAAATACTGACATTTGTCTTCAGAATCTGAAAAGTATCTATAAAAATCTTTTTCACATATTTGGATGAAACATTCAACATTAAAAGGCAGATTAGGTATGAATGTACTCTTGCATTTAAATCGATAATTAAATCTTAAATCTGCCTTATCGTCATCATCAAACAATAGTTTTAAAGAAATGGATCTTCCAAAAAGACGTAGGTCAGTCAACAGTTCAGTAAGGCTGCTGCCTTGTGAAGGGATGAAAGAAAGACCCTTATTCAATAAAGTTAAATCAGTGGAATTTAGTTCATAACTCAAGAGATTAAAGACAAGTTAATTCAGTTTCTGTTTCATCGTCTTACCTCTGAGTTCTCCCCTGAAAACTTTCTTTTCCATCATCCTCGACTGTTGGATCTTGTTTGTGACTTCCCTCGATACTGTATGAGAAGAGGTAAAAAATTATCTATAACTCCAACTGCTGTTTTTGGTCTTGCCCCAGTCACATCGGAAAACATCTGACCCGCCAAAGCCTGTTGATTTGGTGGTGGAGTATCCATTGCTAGTGAAGCATCTATCATGCTGCCTCCACTCAATGACATCACATCTGCACCAGTTTCGTTCACGTTGTCATCTGGAGTTATCCTCATAGGCTTTAAAGGAACATTGCCAGTTTTTATCAGTTCACTACTATGAATATTATACTGTTCTTGTGTATGTGCATTGTTACCATTCAAACGGTTGATTCTCGGCCAAAGACCTGACCAGATATGAAATCTCGGTAATCTCTTTGTAACTTCCTATGTTTCACCTGCTGTAGCTTATCACTATAAGCTATAACCTGCACATACATATTATCAATTTTCTTTTCAAAAACTTCGCCCTTGTAACGGCTACGTAGATCTTTATTCATCATATCTATCATCAGATCTATACCAGAGAAACTGGAAGGCATAGACCATATTAGTTTTACAAAAGTACATATAAGCAACTAGACTGGTGTTCCAAGCATGAATTTGTTAATTGAGAAGACACATCATATGTATGCGCCGACCCTTATCAGAAAGCAACTAAGACCTATATTAGTAAACATGCAATCATACAACAGAAAGAACTTTTCCTGTCAAAATTATGGAAGAAGGGAAAAGTATTAAAAATTGATGACACCAGCATGATTGTGGAAAATTATTATTTGCTATACACCAGGCAAAAGACAAACAAGTTGATCTCATAAATCAGGGGATATGAAGAGGCAGGAGTAAATTTCAATGTACCCATCTGTCTTTAGATTTTTATTTTGAAGATCAAAAATTTTTAGAAGCAGAACAAGAGATTGAGTAAATAAAAAAAAAACAGTTTAGTAAAGAGTAATCCATCAAGATGAAGGGGAATCTACTTTTCAATCTTCAGTCAATAAGATATCCTACAGAGAGACTTTGTCAGTGAAACCTTTGCATTGTTGGTAATGACAATGTCTGAGTGAGAGAAAGTACCTCTGGAGCTGACCATAAGAATCAGAAGCACATTCAACCCGAAACTAGGACTGGTGTTGGGAGATTGTGATAATTAGGAAGATAACCAGTAACAAAGTAAATTTAGTAAATAAGTGAGAAAGCCAGAAACATCAGTCCACCTAGATGCAGTTTAGCCATGTGAACTGTGGCTCTGGAAGATGAAATGAATGAAAAATACAGCAAGTTTGTTCACTATGTTAAATTGGTTGGAAAACTGTATAGCATAAATCCTATTTTATTATTAATATTTAGAACGCCAGTGAAAGGGCTGAATAAGTGAGTGTAAGAAAAACATTGCTTTTATTAGTATTCATATTAAGGTTTCATGATGTAAACTGCATGTTATTTTTGCAAAGTAGTTCTTGATTGCATGCAGTCACATGTATTTTAGATGCAAGATGGGGTTTACCAGTGACTGAAGTATATACTAATAATGTTAAAACAAAGTACTCAGAATCAGAAAGCATGCATCAGCTATAAAGAAGAAAGATACTACCAATGCTTTGGCTAGGCACAGTCTGTGCTACAAGAATTTTCGAAAGTTTGTATTTTTTGTGGTGGAAAAGCTAGACAACATAGCTTCATTGGTCAGTTTAATAACTACTTAGAGTATCTTGAACTCAAATAGCAATTGTTCCTGAGGGTGGATGTAGTCCCAGGATTGAATTATATCATTTCTGGTAAATGTTTATTGAAATATAATGCAGTTGAATATATTTTTAAGAGTAACTTATTAAGTATATATTTTCTATATGTTTATTTAAGAAACAATTAATTTTGTTTTTCTGTCTGTATTGGTTAATTGAATGTTTTAAATGCTGTATTTAATTGGATGACTTATTATAATGTCATACCCTTTTTGGGTTTAAATATATGGTGGTTTTATTGGTTTGTATTTTCTGATGAAGTTCTACCAAAGTAAAAGAATGAACGCACTTAAAATTACGGGTTTTTTTTATTCAGTACGGTCATTTCTCTGAATGCCACACTGAGTACCTGATGTTTTTTGTTGTTTATCAAGTGGTAATACTGATGTGATATGGTGGTACTTCTGTGATGCAGTATAGTCACACTATAGCTATACCTATGCTACAGTTGGACTTCAGGCTGTACATCACCTCCAAATAAATCCTTGAATGTGAATCACATGTGACACACTGGAACTGTTAACACAGTCATATAACTCTACCTATTTCACTCATTACATCAGTTGTACAACATGTGCCTATATATTTATCAGTGGAAATGTGTGAGTGAGGGCCCTGACACCATATATGGATGCATTACAACTGAAGTGGATGTGGGTTCATGCAGAACAGTTAATGACACAAGCACTGACAGTCACACAATGCTGCTAGGGAACACCTGTATAATCCCTGTGAACTGCAACACAATAGTGCATACAATGAATTCCACAAGGGTGCAAGTAGCTCACAATATGTCATATATTTGTGTATATAACAGTTACAACATGTGGATGAATCCAACTATGTGTGCTTATGTAATCATTATGATGTAATATTGCTGTATGTCAAATAACATTTCCATATGCTAGATATACACATGCACACCATGCCATACCGCAGCTGTCACTTTAATGGTTGAATGAGAACTATGTAGAATGTTGATATACTTCACTACAAGAACACATGCCTTAGTAAGGGAACAATAAAAGTAATATCATCCCATGTCAACAGTCCTCAGGAGGCATATTACTACAGCTGCTATGGAAGGAACATGTAAGCAAATGGCAGCAACAGCCACCAATACAGTAGCTCAAATCACAGATTGGAATACACTGTTGTAGGGCTACAGAATATGTACACCACAACATAATACATATAGATGACAACATTGACATGTTTAATGTTCATAGGGTCAAAGGACATTACTAGGCTACCAGCCAAGAGCACATAAATTTCTAGCAATTATTATACCATTTAAACCAAAATCACAATGGGCTGGATTCAATAAAGCCTATATATACTAAGTGTACACTAAGTGTAGACTAAGTGTACACTGTTCTGAGGAACAGGCAGTATAGACATAACACACATCATCTTCCTCCTAATTTTAGTTTTACTACTGATATTTATGCTGCTTCAAATATTGACACGGATTCATAAAGGTTACCACAAATTGTAGACTACATGTACACTTAGCGTAATCTTTCTGAGTGACTAGAAAACACAAAAATGAGATAAACATTTTATTGAATATATACTGTGTACACTTAGTGTGCACTTTGTGTACACTAAGTGCATACTTAGTGTAGACTTTATTGAATCCCGGGGTATAAAAATGTGATGGAAGATAGTAGGGGTATGAGTGTATGTGTCTATGTGTTTGATTTTATTATAGACTGCCTCTGTCCATATGTGACATGGGCATCACTCCATGTCTGAATTAGCAATCACACATCCAGTGGTCTGGATATGGCTTGCAGAGGGTCATGGATGGGCTCTACTTCACAATGTGTATATGCATCTTTGAGATGATGACATGCTCAGTGTTCCCCCAAAAGTATGTTATGTGGACAGACAGAAAAAGGGGATGTTGAATTCATGGGGGCTATGTAAAATGCTCTTGTGAGTGGGAGTCAAGTGATTTGTAATATCATACAGTGACTGTAATATACCACCAACCAAGCATACACCAATTAAACGAGGTCAGATTTGAGCACCTCACCTGTGTCGTTATACAAACCGGAGTCCATACAACAGAAGAATAGCACCACCACAGACGTCTGACTTTAACAGTGTCAAAGTGCACTTTATAGGAAATGACACCATCATTGTACACTGAAAGGAAGATGTTTGGTAAGAGTGTCTAAAACTGTTGCCAGACTGATAGTTGAATGAACACACATACCAGCGTTGACTGCTGTGAGATTAGAACTTCTATCTATGTAGTTACACAAGCTCAGCTCAAGAACACAGTACTTAAATTCAGATTGGCAACCTAGGTAAAAGAAGCTATCATGAATGCATATTGCAGAAGTGAGACAAACGTACCTCTTTTTCTCAGGATGTTGTGTAGATGAGACACACACACACACACACACACACACACACACACACACACACACACACACACACACACACACACACACACACACACACACATTTTGGAAATACTAGTAGTGCAATGATGGAGTTATGTGTCTTCATATTCAGATGAAGGTCTGTCCACATTAATGCAAGTTACTGACAATATCAATAGGATATGATCCTAGATGACAAATGTCACAATAAATCCATACCAAATGCAACAATGCAGTTATGCTCTGTAATTCTGTAGTCTGTTTGACAATGGCCCAAGAACTGATATATCATTTGCAAGTGCATTGCCGCAGGGTACACATGAATACCAAAAAGTAAGTGCTCAGTCAAGCTGTCTTATCACTGCTCTTCTCTTGTCTTTATGAAAACATTTCCATGCATTGGAGGATTACAGCCCAGTAACCAGAGTTAGACATGCTATACACCACCAAGCAGCTGGTTTGCAAGGAAGATGACAAAGTGTTAGTGCATGCATGATTTGAATTTCAGGAATTGAACTTGGACTTGTGAAGTAGTAGTTTCCAGTGATGCTCACTGCCAAACTGTGTGCAAGTAGGGACATATAGTAACTGCCTGATCTGGGTTAACTGAAAAATCCATCCATTTGTTAATGTTTCATGTGTCAGGCTTGTAAGATATGTTATGGGAGAAGCTGCTGGTAGCTAGTGATATATGTATGTTGCGGTCTGTCTTTGAAATGTTGTGGCCAAAGTTTTATTACATAAATAGCTGGTGGCCCTGCTTTCCCCATTTGTGTGATGTTAAGTGCAGTGCAAACACTGTTCTCTGCTTAAGGAAAACATTGAAAATTTTCATGTAGTACACCTTCCTTCATGTAAACAGGCTCAGTGGCAATGTGTGGCCATCAGAACTACGGACAGTCCTGAGTGAGGAAAATACACATGCTTCCTAGCTTTCTCTTGTGGCACAGGATATAAGAGCAGTAAACCTCTGGTTAGAGCACAAGTGAGCCAGGGTTGAAATCCAAATGATTTTCTCTCTCTTTTTTTTTTTTAACAAATGGTGTCAGAATGTCATTAGCTAAGTAAATGTGATCGAGAATGCAAATATGACTATCAATGACTGCACTAAAGTATCTTCCCCAAATTGTATAAGTAATGCCTACCTCAGTACACTCCCATGGCTACTAACTGTCTTGCAGGCTGCACTGCACTGCACATCACAAGTTAATTGTGTCTACAGCTTGGTACAAATGACAAGGGGATTACAGCTTTTGAAATGATTATTGACTCAACAGATATGATAACTATTTGTGTAGGGCCGGATATCCTGAAAAGTGTGTGCAGCATGCTTCTCCATAGCAAGGACAGTTTCAACATTATGTTAGATGAATATTTCATCCATCATCACCTGAGCATAACATAAAGAGAATCCTACAGCAGATTCTGAAACCTTGTACACTACAGGAGCACTGACTACCTATTGAATCAAGATAACATGTTTGTATTATCCATCAGTAAAGCCATGTAAGTATGCAGAAACCATGAGATGACCTGTGCATCCATCAGCCTATTAGATACACACACATAAAGAGGAGTGGGAGTGAAAAGCTACATACAAGGAGAGATGGACATACACATAATGTTTTGTGTAATGGAACATTTATGGACATTTCTGTTCTGTTCTCACAATTAAGCTGCCATGCTCTGCAACATGAAGTGACTGGCATAGGGGTAAAGAAGGGTAAGGTGAGGGACAACAGGCTTATTACAAGCAGAAAAAGGTTGGATAAATATCTCATAGTTGTGGGGATGGATGTCACTTCAAATACTTTTTTTGGACAGTATTCAATATATCTCCATGAGAACTCATAACTGCAGCAAATGTTAAGATGTCAGTGATTAAACAGATTGATATGTAACATCATATTAAGAAATTATGTGAGACATCTGGAATTGAACCTTTGATGTTATGGGCAAAAAAAAAATCTTCAGTCAAGTGATTTGTGTCAATACACCACACAGAAAGCACGGCCGGCCTTAGGCATAGGCGAACTAGGCGATCACCGTGTTTATTTATTTTAATTAATTTACTGTTATTATTATGCGAACGCATAATAAGAAAGTAAATTAATTAAAATAAATAAACCATAGGGCACCGGAATCATAGGGAGAGGAGGGGGAAGAGAGCACCCCTCCCACTTTTATACTTCCAGGTTGGCCAGGACTTTAAGAATTAACAAAAAAAAAAATCTTCACTCCACGGTAGTGGAATATTCTCCTTTAAGGAGGAACATACATGTGTCACATCCACGCATGCCAACATGGATGTAAACACGTTCTACAGTTGCAACAGCAATAAACAAGCAGAAGGATTAACGCCATGTGTACGTGTGTGGGCTATTCAGATTAAAAAGAAGATAAGTGCATGTGTGTGTCTGTGTAGTTTACACTGGGATTCTGTGTGCGAGAGAAAGTGTGTGTGTTTATTTCTGAGTTT
Organism: Protopterus annectens; assembly: GCF_019279795.1. Taxonomy (NCBI): domain Eukaryota; kingdom Metazoa; phylum Chordata; order Ceratodontiformes; family Protopteridae; genus Protopterus; species Protopterus annectens. The sequence goes on along the minus strand of NC_056741.1, from coordinate 1,139,324,169 downwards.
GTGTGTTTGGAAATAGCAGCTATTAATAAGGCTTGTCTGAAAGGATAGTCCCTTATGATCAGGTTGTATAAACTTTCCAAATGTGGCAGGGACTATAGACTCATGGAATCCCACTACCTCAGAAGTCCTTCTGGAAAGAATGGATATGCAATTTTTGCCTCAAAAAAGTTACTTGTATATCTTAAACAGGGTCTGTTTGCAGTGAATTCTAATGACTTCAACTCCTAGGTTTTAGATGAGTAAAGAAAGGTAACACTGTATAAGATTGATTAAAGTACATAATCACCATATAGTTTTCTCACTGAGATGCAGAACAGCTTTGTACTCGTCTGTGCATTGATTATGATGTAAGCAGTTAACAGGGTGATATAGATGAAAGAAAGTTTTACTAAAATAAATCAGGATAATAATGTTGATTGAATTACATCTGCTACTATTGTTTTTCTTAAGATTTAGATAGGGTTTGGTTTATAAAATAATTGCTTATTTTTCTGCTGACTATTTCACTGAAGAATCTTGTCAAACTAAATTTCCCTATAAAGCTTAGCTAAAAGAAATATGTGAATAAATTATGTCTTCTGCTGTTTTTTTAAAGATGTGGATAAGATTTAGCTTATAAAATAATTACTTTTTCTGTTGCCTATTTCGCTGAAGATTCTTGTCAAACTAAACATTCCTGCTCCCGTCTAGGCCCTGAAGTTTCTTAATGAGCTGTCATCTTATGTCTCTGATAATGTCCTCTAATAGGTATGTTTCTTATACTATCAGTCATATCAACTTGTCCTGGGCTGATATCTCAGAACCATTCCAATCAGGCAAAGGGCAACTTGAAACCTGCCCATGCTACAGTAGTTGTGTTCCTGCTAAATTCTGAAGACTGTAGTTGTTTTCCTTGGATGTATTACATATCCACAGAATATGCCTAGTTAGATGCTGTGAATCACTCCTCTAGGCCCGAGGTCCAGTGATCGGGGAAGGGAGGTACAAAGGGGATTGAAGAACCCAACAAAATGGTTTAATGGCATTGCAGGTAGAATCAGGATTCTCAATATTTCTGTTAGAATCATCCTTACTTGTTAATCTCTCAGGGCTTTTAGGTGTTGGTCTCTCACTTCTGAATAAGAGTTGCTACAAACATGTCTTCATACATAGTAGCATGCATAGTGTTTGTTCTGGTACATGAACAGGTATAGGCTCTAATGGGAAACTCAGATTACTAGAATTATTTTCTACTGTGACACTCCATAACATTAACAAAATGAAATATGCAATAAAAGTAAGATTACCCAGGTATGTGTTGCTGTGGATCACTGCTTGAACACTTAGCAATCAAACGTACAAACATCTGAATCTCAGAAACATCTTTTCACACATGCACACACACACACACACACACACACACACACACACACACACACACACACACACACACACACACACACACACACACACACACACACACCTTTATCCATTATATTGACCACTACTAAACTGGCTAAGTAAGATGCATGGTCTAAACATGATCCTTGGGAACTGGCTAATATTTAGGGACCAAATGCGAACAGTGGATAAATAATTAAGTTTCTGCTTGTGGAATATCTCCACGATCTAACACCTTATTCCTTGAGAGGATCTTACAAAACCTTTTCATGTTCCTGTTTCATCCTACCTTTAATACACTAATGCCCTTTACCTGGGACTTCCTGATTCTGAAACTGATCTCTTTAAGCTAGCAGAAAAACTCTGTTACCAGGCTATTTACTGTTGCACCTAGGTACCATCATGTTACATGTGTGCTGTGAAGTCTGCTCTAGCTTCCTGTTTGCTATTATATCATCTTTAAAACCTTGATGCAGCTATAGCTGTCCATAAATGATTAGGGTCCTCTTATCTGAGGGATTTAAAGTGCTATATTACTCTCACTGTGCATGTCAGTGCCGCCACCCCCCCCCCCCCCCCGAAGCTGCTGGCACCTCTACAAGGGCGTTTGGAAATGTGTAGATCACTTATTTGCTTACCGAGACCTGCATCTGTGGATCTGATATTGGAAGCTGGTTGAGGGGTATGGAGAAATTTCAACATGTTTTATATGTTAGGTGGGAGGAGAAGAGTATAAACTCCATGCAGGTAGCAGAAGTGTATGGCAGCATTTTGTTAATTTTTCTTAACAGTAAACATTACAGTCTTTCATCATGGATTGCTGCAGGTGAAAAAATGGCTGTGATTTAAGATTTCCTTTTTTGATGAATCTTACAGTGAGTGGGGCATTGTATTATTGAATATCAGAGCTCTCAACCTATTATTTGCCTCCCCCCCACACACAGCTATCACTTTTTTCTTACAGCTAACACCCCTGGTCAGTTTCCTTCTCCCCAAAGCCCTTGTATCCATTGATAGGTTGCTGAGACATATATCTCCATTGTCCATAATGTTATATAGTTCCCAGATTTTGCCTCACATTTTTGTCTTGTCCATCTAAAATATTTGATCTGATAAATCACTGAGGTGAAATGTCAGTCAATAATGCATTTGATTTTCAGCCTTCATTTCCTGCAGAAAATGCATGCTAAGACAATTGCTGTTATTCTAGCAACTTTCTAAGTCTATAAGAGCAATATTTATAATCTGTCCCTGTTTGGGGACCTTTGACCCCCCCCCCCTTCATTTTAGGCTTTATTCAGATTTCTTGTGCTAAGATGTTGAGAGTTATGGAGGCATGGTATGTAATGTCCTAGTGCTGATTTATTTGTTGCATTTTGAGAGGGGATAGGGGTTCTGCATTCCTTAGTGTGCTGTCCTTTGTTTAAGATGTCTAGTTACTATGAACTTGTCTGTTTCTCAGTCATTCTCTGTTGCAATATTATCAGTGTACCATTTTTTTCTTTAATGCAGCCTAGGCAATTAATTCTTCAAGGGCAGCAAGTACTGAATTTGTAGATGGAACAGTGGAATGTAAAGTTCTTTGCCAGTAATAGCATCTTCATTAGTTCCAAATCTCTTTAATGTATAATTATTCAGATGATGTTTACTTCTGCAGAGATTGTGCTTATTGACTGATACTGTTTGAGAAGCCTTTCATGGTTAAAATGTTCTGAAATGGGCAGATTTGTCATTATTGGGTCATACATTTTGTTTCATTACTTACTGGAAAAATGTTCAAAACTACAAATTGAACACACTGTAACAAGTGTAAATGTTTTCAGTGTGCAACTAGCTGTTTTGTGTTTATCAAATGGCACACTGTGTTGTGAAAGCAGTGTTAGTAGTATAATTGCCTTTGGTGCAGAAGGCTGTGGATTCCACTCCCACACCATGTAGATGGAGTGCTGATATGCAGTGTCTATATGATTGTTGATTATTTGGTGCATTATAAGGGGGGTAGGGGTTCTACACTCCTGAGTATGGCCTTTTGTATGAGATACCTAGTGACTGTGAACTTGTTAGTCATTTCCTATTGGAATATTGCCAACTTACCAATTTTTTAATGTAATATATGCAAATTCATTTTTCAAGGGTAGCAGGCACTGAATTTGTAGATAACATTGATATGTAAAGTTGTTTGCCAGTAGCAACCTCTTCATTAGTTACAGATTTCTTAAATGTGAAATTCAGATGATTTTACTTCTGCAGAGATTGTGCGTGTGGAGTAATATTGGTAGATTGTAATGACAGAAGTCTTGAGTGGCCCTTTATTGTTGAAATTTTCTGAAATGGGTAGTGTTTGGTTCATAAATTTTGTTTCATTGCTTATTAAAAGAATGTTTAAAACTACATATTTAAAACATATTCTAACAAGTGGTGCTGTATTATACAAGAAATATAATACAAGGAATATAATTCGATGCAATCAAGAAAGTGAATTAAAGAATAAATACATGGTATGCATGGCCTTAAAAAAATGTGTGCAAAGAGTCTGTTTTGAAAACAGCCCAAAGGTAAACTTAATTCTCCACCAACCAGATGCATTTCTATGAATGTAGGTTTTCATGCTGTTTCAATGAATGTGAGTTTCGCCATTTCAATGAATGAGTTTCAAGGGCAGAGAAGTCTACTGCTCGTGCTAAGTCTGTTTTCATTGTGAGACTGTATTGTTTGTTTAGCAAATGGCTATCTGTGTTTGTGCTATTTCAATATCTGTAATCATTGTAGAAGCAAATAATAGAACATATGCGTGGTAACTGGTGAGATAACCAAATAATGGAACACTGGAATGGCTGAGGAGGGGGCTGCTGCTGGGGGTTGCTGCAGGAGGGGCTGGTCTAGGGTGGTGGTCTATTACCCTTCCTAGAACCCTATTTGACCATGATCTGGCTCTGCTATTTCAAGTAGAAAATACTTATGTAAAGGTAGTTGTAGTTTAGCTATATTACAAGGTATCTTTTTCTTCCTATGCATTTAAATAATTTAAGGAAATGACTGGAGTGGCTTTCTTGGGGAATGACCAGTGGGTGTGGCTCAAATAGGGTGTTTCATGAGTGTGGTGTAGGTGGAGCTTAAGCCATTTCGGCTAAGGCTGGTCCTGACAGGAAGTTGCACATTTCTATATACAGTACTCTAAATAACTGTCAGACTACCTGTTTCAAAGTAGTGCCTTTCCTCTGCTTTAACTCTGTGTTCCTATAGCTCAGTGAGTTTAAACAGTATTGCGTGGAGATAAGTGGACTGTGCAGCTGATAGCAAACTCACCAGGTTTTTGCCATAGGATATGAACAGGCATTCACCACCAGTCAGCACTGGTGCATGATTCCAAACTACATGCAAATGCAGAGAACAAAAAGTGAAGGCTTTTTTATGAACCGTTTCTGGCCATGTGTGTTATGTGTGATTCCATTTTTTGACCAGATTAAACATGTGAAAATGGAGTTGGCAAGAAAGTGGTGAAACGGGGTTGAAAGCAGAGGGAAGAGCAAAAGGGAAGCAATACACAAATCTGTGGGGTGGGGGGGGGTTAGGAAAAAGCCACAGATATGCACTTTCTTCAACACAGTAATGTGCACATGCAGACAAAATTTGAAGAATTTTGACTGTAACCACAACATGGATGGGTGACAATGCAATAATGTTGTATAGTCAACTGAACCAAACCTAATGTGTTGAGAAGGCACATATGTGTACTGGAGAACTATGTATGGGACACATTTTTTTGTGGGACAGCTGCCCATTTTTTGGGATTTCAAAAAGAAAGGAATGTTGGAGAAGGGACCTAGGAATGTGAGGGTCAGGTAGGTAGGGTTGGTGAGGAATCAGGTGCAGACAAACAGGACATACAAGACAGGCACAGGAATGGTGATAGACACAAAAAGGTTGGGGGATGCCATGATTGGAAATAGGTAGGGGACATCAGAGGCAAATGCCCATCAAGCATGGGAACAGTGAGAATCTAGTCTTCACCCTCAGAATTGTCATCACTGTCCCCTTCCTCAATTGCCTGTGAAACTGCTTGACATGGGAGTCTCGTTTCTATTTTTAAGGATCAACTTCTCCAGTCAGCTGATGCGGGCACCAAGACAAGTCTATTAGATCATGCACCATCCCAGGCAGCTCCTGGAGAGTGACATAATTACTGCCTCCACCAGTACTCCTGATACCATCAGCTGGGTCAATACTACCTGATGAGGATGAAATATGTAGAGCAGTGTTTATGGAGGCAGTTTTGTCAGGTTGAATCCGAGAGGTGCTGGGTGTTGGTACAGCAGCCAGTGGAGAGTTGGCAGGTGAACCACAGTGGTTGGCTCACCTCCCTGTGTTGAAATGGTTTGTTGGAAGGAAGGTATGACATAAGAATGGCATAATTCCACGTAACCATCCCATAAAAAAACAAAGAGATATGGGGTGGGGTGAGACAAAAAAGAAAAAAAGATGATTACGACCATGATATGTCAGATTCATGCCTTATTACAATAAATATCTTTTTATTATTATACTAACTTTAGAGCTATCACAATCATAAAATTGATTGCTAATTGTTAGAAGTAATCTTTGGAATATGGACATATTCCATATATGTTTTTAAAGATACTACAGATTAATTTAACAACATGACATTAAAGCCAGTATTGTTGAATTTCAAAATTTCAAAGTTAAAATGATACTTGTTGAATGTGAATCAAAGATTACTTATGAGAATTGAACTCACATAATCTGAATACACTATTACACTTGTCTAATACAATAACAAAGAGCTAAAGAAGAAAGCATGCATGCATGCATGCTGTTACAGTTAAGATATATATGCTGAAGTTTATACTGATCTATGGAATCATAATATTTACTATAATCAGGGTCAGTTGTGCTGCAGACATGCCCCTTGCTTCTCTGAGTCATGCCAATCTCTCAGCATGTGCCTCCCTGTTCATTGTGATTTCCTCTGCAGCTGTAAAAAAAAGAATGAGAGAAAAAAAGACATGAAAGCATTATGCATGCCATGCTTGGCTATCTCTAAAACTGCAAATCATGTCAAGTTGCTTGATTTGTATGCATATACCAGTGGGGGGAGTTAGCATTTTAAAACTCATCCAGCCACTGGTCGAGATGTGCCTGCCTGTGTCTCTTAAGGTGGCTGTAGTAGTGCCTACACTACTCCACATTGTATGGTATGCCATTCACACTAGAGACAGCCTAGGCCTTGGCTAGGCTGTTGCAGGCCTCAGCCTTATACTGAGACCCAGTATAGTCTCCCTGCAGCAGCCTACAGCTGTTGCACTTCAGGAGGAGTGCAACAAGGGCTTTTGACTCCTCCACACCCCACCTCTGTACCCTGAATTTGGCATCATCCTTCCCATCTCCTGCCATGTCTGCAAAGGTCCTCCGATGACAGTAGCAATGGTTTCCCACCAAATTGTAATATCGCATTTTACGGCCAGTCTGCAAACACACACGACCATGCCAACTACACTTGTGTGATGGTAAGCAAACAGAAACACTGCCAAAGAGCAAGGGGGTTTATGAAACAGCAATGCTGATGTGACATTCGGCATTGATTAATTGCATGTGTGCTGAAATACCTGGTCACACTTTGTCCAATGGTCAACACTGAAATGCTAACTATTTTGGCTTTTAAGCCATGACTTTGGAGGGATCAGTGGCATGATTTGGCATATATTTTGTGGGGACTTACATACTGTTCAAATTAATTTGTACAAGGTGGGATTCATACCTATGTAAAAGGGGAATGCATATATTTCCATGTAGGTGATTATTCCTCATCACCATAGTACAGATGTACAGCTTAAGAAATGACTGGTGCTATACTTCAATTAGGCTTGTATGTGTGTGACATTAAAACGTCCTGGCCTATACATTCTCAGGTGTGATGCACGACTAGTGTCTGACAATTTATTACAAATGGATAGACTTGCATGACTTTAGTAATAGAGTTTGGAGTTAGAATACATACAAGGTACTGTCAGCCATGCCAGGAGAAACAGGGCAGTGGATTTGTATCATCTACCAGCACAGCTATCTGGAATTTTGCAAATTATTATATATCATTATATATCAAAATGATTTGTGCAGATACTTGTGCTGAAAATTTATTTGTAGGTTTGCTTGTGTTAAAATGTATCAGCATTGTGTCCTTCTGGAAGGTCAAGAGATGTACATGCATTATTGTAATTGTTTAAATGTATACATTGTAACAGCATATACTGAAACTGAAGAGGTTAATCTTAATCCACCTGACTTTGCAAAATCCATCTATCCTCAACCTCTTTTTCCCATTTTACACATGAGGTCGGGGTGTCACTTCAGCAGAGACAATCATCTTGAGCCAAGGTTTACACCACTGGATGGCTAGCCCTGCCACAGTAGTTCATTTGTACCAGTCACTCATGCACACACTCTCACCTATGGCCAATTTAGAGTGTCCAATCCACCTACTGCATGTCTTTGGATCATCAAAGGAAACTTCAGCACCTGGAGGAAACCCACATGACTGCAGGGAGGACATGCAGACTCCACACAGAAGGCACCCAGCTGAGAATTGAACCGGGGAACCTCTTGCTGTGAGGTGACAATGCAATCCGCTGCACTACTGCAGCCACTCAAACTGTGTTTGACTTTGCAAAACATTATTGAAATTAAATTACTTTATGGGTTAAGCCATAAAGATGTTATCCCACAGTTTTGAATGGAGCCAGAGATGCAATGTCTGGGCTTCAGGATAGTTGGTAGCTTCTGCAGGAAGAGTGAAATGGTTTTATGACTCACAATGGGGTGGCGAAAGCTGACACTTATGGGCTAGACTTATAAATGCCCTCGGGCAGATGGCCTAGTATCTACCTATGAACCTATGACTTCCAGCAGCTGCACCACATCTGAGCAAAGCTCTATCTGTGTGTATTGTAGCACATAGGTGCTAAACCCTGGTAGCTTCTGGTGATGGGGGATAGTGCTGGAAACAGAGTCAGATGACCAGATGTATGTGATGTCATTCTGTACAGAAATAATGTTTTAATATTATAGGAGATGGAGTCTCAGTAGCACTTTGTATTCTGTCTTGGATCTGAAAACATAGACCACTCGCCCATTTTGCCTTGCTCTGTTCAGTAAGTAGAAACAGTAATTCTTTTAGTTAATCAGGAATAGATAGTGATACTAGCTCAATACTGTTTTTCTATAACTGTGTGAAACTTTCCATCAGTGTTATTTTAAATATTCCCTGTGTCTGAAACTCTGGTGTTTACTGTAAATAGATATTCAGTATTTTCATGTTTTTACTATTTATTATTAAATATATTTAAACTCCTCATTGTGGCTGATCCTTTCAGAAAAATATTTAAGTTTTGAGAATATTTGCATAAACTTATTTTGTGATAACTCTGTCCACTCCTGAAAGCCTTGGTGTTTGGTCAACATTAACATTTGTATTAATATTAATTTCACTCAATATAATTGGGTACCCTTGCAAGGGCCTTAGGTAGCTGGCTTGTAGTGCTTGGTGGCAGCGATAACTACCTTATATTCTAGGCAGAAGGGGGCATAGCTAGTACACCTGTGCCAGCCTTCCCCAGGTGTGTGTGTCAGCTACTTGGAGCAGGGACATGAAGCACTGGTTTCACAGAGAGAGTGGTGGAGGACTAGGCTTGGGCACTTGGCTGAGGACTCAGCTCTGCAGATGTACAAGTGGGGAGTCTTATTGGGGACCTGGAAGGAGACAGACAGAGAAACCCAGACCTCAGGCTGAGTGTGTTCCCTGTGTGCTCTTAAGGGAAAATTGTGCTTGATGCAGAGAGGGCTGCATCTGGAAATACTGAGTGTATCCATTTGTATTCCAAGTGAACATCCCTCTCCAGTGTCAGTGGTGAGGATTCAGACTCTTTGATTACTGGCCTAGCATGGGGACATCTCATACTGGTGAGCAGTGGTGTGGATATTGAACTTCTGTAGCCTGTAAGCAGTTGTCACTAAAGGTGTAATCTCAAGCAGCCACAAGGTGAACATTCAGAGATTCATTTCACAACAGTTTTATTTATTTATTTTTTGTTAGTTTAGTTTAGTCAGGAAAAGCAGGCAAAAATGCCAGCAGAGGATTATGGCAAGCTGACAAAGAACCAGATGGCCAAGGTGTGTGAAGCCAAAAGACTGGTGTATGCCAACCTAACTAAAGAGGAAATGATTTCAGCCTTAGTCACAGGTCAGACCAGCATCCAGAAGGATAAGCAGTCTGGTGATGGGAATTTGCAGCCCTCAGAAACAGGACAGTTCAATATTTCCTCAGAGGACTTAAAAAATCCATCTGGAGTTAAAGAGACTTTAACTGCAGGCCAAGCATTTGGAACTAGAATCAGCAGACATAGTGTGGCATTTGAAGGCTGATGAAAATGAGAGACTGTAGCATTTGGAAGCCAAAGAAAAGGAGAAGCAGTATCAACAGTATGGGGACGTCACACATACATCAAAATACATTCTGATTTACAGTTGTATTTGGGTTATGGGAAGTTTGAAGATGATTGTCAGTAAACTGTTGTGTCCATCAGAGATATGCAACTGCATTTTGTATTACATAATCATCATATCCATGCTAAACCAGTTACACACACAATACATATGATACCTACAAAAGTAGGTGTATGCAAGCAGTAATAATACCTTTCTGTCAATCAACTTGCTATACGTAGCTGTTGGTATGTAATATTACTTTTATAATCAAAATTTCAGGAAAACGTACAATAGGACACCCTTACTAAAAGTGGAATATGCTGGATTTGAATCATGGCTCACCTATGCTCAGGCCATGAGCTCACTGTACTTACACCTGGTACCATAGGGAAAACTAAGGAGAAAGTCTATTTTCCATACTCAGTACTGTCCAGAGTGCTGACCACCATGCATAACTACTGAGTCGGTTTACATGAAGGAAGACAAACCAAATTATTATTATTTTTTTTACTTTTTTCCCTTAAATATCGAACCTTGATTGTGAATAGGTAGACAATGTACACATGTAAAAGGCAATAGTGAACAAATATTAATTGTTTAACTACTCATTATGACCCTTCCTTGTTAAAGATGACTACTGTGGGACTCTAACCCCACTTTACCTATGATCTTTCTTTTTCTTAGCTCAATGTATTTACACCTAGTGCCACAGAGACAGTCAGGTAATGGGTTGAATTTCTGCAGTCATTACCATCCATAGTGCTGACCCCCTTATAATATCACTAAATCCTGTTTGAGCTCTGTAAGGAGACTGAAGTAAATTTTTTCACTTTTTCCTTAAGCAGGTAGCTGTGTTTGCCTTCTGTCATGTGCCATGCACATAGTAAAGAAAAAAAAAGATAAAAACGGGAAACAAAGGTTGTACAATTAGTTCTGGATCTAAACCATCAGACTATTACATGTACATAACACATTTGTAGTGTGCCATCTCTCTTTGCCACAGACATAGATTTGCAATACCAATCAAATCACGTGCATACAAACAATTCACATTTCATATCCAGTATTAAATTGTTCATACAGTTGGACATTCTCAGTTGATTGTAAATGTGTAGATAACATGAATGAGTGATCACACAATATTTATGAATACATTTGCAAAACTGCAGCTCTGCCTCTCTTTGTATTCTAGAAATCCTTCCTTTATCTCAGGTCTATATTACTGCGGTGGTGGTGCTGCGGTAGCGTTGTCGCCTCACAGTAAGACATTGTCCTGTTTGATTCTCAGGTAAAGCATCTTCTGTGTGGAGACATGTGTGAATGGACATACCTTCATTGAAGGTTGTGCATCAGGGCTGGCAACTCGGCACATAAAAATCTACTGTCAATCATTAGCGGACTGGAGTTCCACTGTGGCGACCCCTAACCGGGAAAAGCCAAAAGTCACAACATCTCAGGTCTATATTAGTTTGCCAAAATGTTATTCTGGTGAACACCTATTCATCGACCCCTAATCAGCAAATATCACGTCACCAATTTGCTGAATTTACTAAGGGCAATGAAATAGTTGCCCAAAGCACAAAGGACGAATGTGTAATTGACTCAAACTCCCACAATTACCCTTAACTCTATATATATATATATATATATATATATATATACCAACTCTGAGATATCACTACTGCAGAGAAAAGGGCAAAGTTCTGTAGTTGTCCATTGTGCTTCAGGTAACTATTTTGTTGCTTAGTAAATTCAGTGAATCGCTGAAGTGATTTTTGCTGATTATTGGTCGATGAATAGGTGCTCACTGGAATAACATTTTGGCAACCTAATACAGACCCCCATTATCTGTGCTTTACTATCACTCATGCAATCTCCAGTGCATGATCTCTCATTTTTCTTTCAAGGTGTGATACAAATACATGACAGTCAACAACAGTTTTCAGCAAAGGCAGGAAACTGTGCTATTATGCCAAGGAAATATACATATGGGGTGTTTGGTTTGGTTTAAAAGCTCACTGCAGTTAGTTCCACAATTTGTATGCATATCCTCACTGACACACCCACTTCAGTAAAAGATGTTTGTACATTACTGTGTTTTGCTTCAGTCAGTGTAATCATTCACATTTGCATACCATTAGCATCTAACAATTGTGAAGAGGCGACACTATGTTTACATCTGATATATGAAGTCAAACATTTGGTATTCAGCAATTCTGGTTAGTTCATACCTCATTTGCATATTCAGAGTGCTCAGAGGTCTGAATCTACACTGTAAGTTAATTGCGTAGCTAGGAAACCTGAAGGGGAGGAGAATGTTTTCAGTCTTGCTTATTGCATTACTTGTGAGAATGTAGGGATAAGTGCACTTTTTGGACTGCTTTTTCTATATTGGGAATTTCAGTTGCATGGCCCAGGTTATTTGGCAAACTACATAAGTGTATATTACAGATGTCAGTCATGTCAGATATTGATGGCATAGTTGGACAACTCACCCACATTCTACTTGACTACATTTACAAGTACCAGTTATGCAGGTATATGCCATTCATTTATCTTCTTACACATTTAATTTTCTAGTACAGGTTTCACACTTACATTGACTGTCCTTCAGTTACAACTGTTGTCATTCAGCGCTGACTCGTCTGATGCTAGCAGTACACAATTGCATGGGGAAGTAAAGATTTTGAGTATTTCCTGGCATCAACTGTACTCAATGTATGTGCATGGGATGAAAGGTGTACCTATTAGGTGACAGCATATGTGCAATCTATTGCCTCTTGGCCAGGGCAAGGGCATATTGTGCATTCCTGCATGTACCTACACCCACAGCAGCTGGAAGTTCCCCCACTGATTCATCACCTGCCTTCGAATGGGGTGACCCTGGCAGTGGTAGTAGAATGTGTGTGCCTATACCTTTGTGTTTCTGCTGCAGCTGTTTTTGCAGTATGATATTGTGTAGCGTAACACAGACTATAATAGTTTCAGCACAAGTACTGGGATCATACTGTAGAGCCCTCCAATGTTTCTAGTCACTGAAACTGTGACTTTAGCAGCCCAAGCACATGTTCTATGTTTCTTTTTCGAGTGTATGCCTCATTATAGCATTCCTCCATGGGTGTCTGTTCATTTCTGATGGATGTCATCAGCCATGATTCCAATTCATACCCTATATCCCCCAGTAAATGGCCTTGTTGGACATCACTCTTGGAAAATATCTGGTAGAGCTATGAGGTGTGCCAGATATGGGAGTCATGGTAACTGCTGGAGATGCCAGAGTACACATTCAGGATGAGTCCCCTAACATTACTCATGACCTGGTAGTTAAGGGAGTGGAACCCCTGGGTGATGATTTGATCTCAATGTGGGTACAGTCAGTGGCACCCAAGTCTTCAGGGAAGTGTGCCACAGTAAAGCATAGTTCTAGCTCTGTCCTCAAGGTACGAGGGAAATATATATAGTCACTGGCATGCTGTAGGACAGAATTCAGGAATTGGAGCACAATCCTGGATACTAATGTCTGTGACACCCCCGGAAAGTCCCCTGTCGGTCTCTGAAAGGTTCCTGTAGCTACAATTCTAAGTACTACACATACTTTGGTCTTCACTGATATGGGTTCCCCTCAGTTTGCCCTTGGTCTTAAGTGAGGACGGCACAGGTTGCAGAGTTCCTGGAGTGTGTCACTAGCCACCCTGCAGTATTCTACTATTTCCACTCCATGCAGATCATAAAATGTTAAACGGGGTCTAAATACTCTCTTCCTCATTCCCGGGGTCTGTCAGCAGCAGCATACAGTTCAGCCTGTTGCACATACACATGCAGAACAGCAGCAGCATCCCCAACACTCTTTCTTTCCTGTGTAGTTTCTGTGGCTGTATTCCAAAAGATTTTTGAGTACAGGGCAGATGGCTACATGGCCCATTCAAGATTTTTTTACAACTTGCTGAATAGCTTCCCAATCTTAGATTGGTTAATTAGCAAATAATTCAGCTGCTTATGCACTCATTAGAATCTCACAATGTTTATCTGGTTTGCGTGGCTCTACATTTTGTGTAGAGTCATTTAATGAATACAAATGGGTGTGTTATTGTGTACTCATTGTGCCACACCATGAATATGGCATAACCAAATCATGTAGGGTTTTTTGAATCCAGCCCTATACCTATTCAGAAGGTATGTGTATTGAGTGGAATAAAATGAAAATGGACTTTAAAAGCATAGTAGAATTAATAGACAGAAGAAGATATAGTAAATAAGTAATGGGAAATGATTTAGAAAAGTAGACAAAAGTTAAAGTATTGCAGAAGAAGAGGAATCTCTCAGAACAAGAAGAGGAGCAAATGCAGGGAAGATTTGGACAATATGCTTGGGTTTAGAAATGTTGTTAAGTATCTATTTTTGCAACTCTAGAATGCAAAATCTTTCAGCAAAGCAACTTAGTCAACAAAATGTAGAAAGAGTTGTAGTTTTTGGAAATGTTATTAAAATTTGTATAAAGCAGAATGGGAACCACAAAAATGCACAACTGGAAATATTTACAAAATACATAGATATGCCTAAGTTAGTGGAGGAGACAAAATCTAAACACTGATGTATAATTAGTCAACAGGGAAGCCTCTAGGAACAGATGGTACTCACATGAAAATTTGGAATTTAGGAGGGAAGCAAGTGATAAGGATCTTGAAGGCTTTGTTTAACAGTATTTCAAAAGGGAAGTACCAGCATCTTGGAAAAAAGTAGTGATGGTTGTACTACTGAAAGGGGGGTAAAGACTCTTCAGATATGGCTTCATAGATGCAATTTCAATTATCATGATTATAAAGTGCTTACATTAGCTAAGAAAATGGCAAGGATGTTACCAAAATTGATAGCTATGGATGAATATGGTTTTGTGGAGGAGAGGCAAAACACTTTAACAATAATATAACACTGATGATCCAGAAGGAAGTGAAGGAAAGCACTACTCTTGCTGATTGTCTTGATGTAGACACAGGATTCACTAGACTCATCTGGGATTTTGAGTACAGCAATGGTAGCATTTCATTCTCTGATAAAATAATATGGTTAGTGAAGAGGCTACATTAAGGGCCAGAGGCAAGAAGTAAGGACAGGAGGGTTCCTCTCTGTCAAGCTGTGCTTAAGCAGAGGACTAAGGCAGACATGCCCCCCCTTCATTTCTGTCATTTGTTTTATATCTAGAGCCATTAACAAAGAAAATAAGGGGTTCACAGATTCAAGGCTACATCTGGTGTGGTAATCAAGAAAAGTTAGCTTTACGAATAACATTATTTTGTAGTAGATAAATCGAGAAATGGGCATTTTGGTATTGTGAAACATTTTGAGACAATCTCAAGTCTTTTCAGGATGTAAAATAAATAAAAATAAAACAAAAGTTATAGTTGTAAACTATGTATCCACATATGAATCAGTTCAATAATATCCTTACTTATGGGACACAATAAGATGAAATATTTAGGCTGCTGGATTAAAAAGGATTCTGGTATGGCAGCCAGAGGTATATAGGAAGAGACTAAACAGAAAATGATACAAACACAAAAATTAAGAAATAAAAGCTCTTGATTGTGGATACGGATAGTAAGATACAAGCAGTGAAAAATGTTGTTTTTGTCTCAGTCTTGTATATAGTTTAGCCATATTTTTAGAAGTAGTAGATTACAGGTAATAAAAAGTTGAAGGAATTTTCTATGAAAAGGAAAGAGAGCAAGAGTTGATTGGGATGAGTTCATTCTCCCCAAAGAACACGGTTGGTTTAAAGTTACCTGAATTGAAGGGATATTTTAAAGCTATGCAGTTAAGATTCATATACATGACTCAAGCAGAAAGTTATAAATCAAAATGGAAAAGGAAGATGATGGGACGGGGGGAGTTTGACAGATAAAGAGAGATTAGGATTTTGGATACAAGTCCTCAAGCAGGATAGTAGCAATGATGCAGAATATTAAATTCAGAAAATTGCAGAAAATACTCTAAGAACAAAACCAGAGCTGGAATAAAGGCAGTTTTGCCAACAGGGATGTTTAGAAGTAGGGGTATAGAAAACAGGCAACACAGGATGAAATTTATTGAAGGATATTAGAAAAGGAACCCTGGTATTTGGAGAAAAATAATTTGGGAGGAAAAGATCATACAGTGGGATGAGGCTACGCAAGAGTTTGGAATGCACATTAGGGATTACCTTCCATATTAGGTATTTATACAGAGCATATGCAGTGAAAAGGGGATCAGGAAGTGCTAAGTAAAGTACTAGTTCTGGTAGAGTTTCAAATTAAACTTAGTAAAGAAGATGCTGTTAAAAAGTGATAATTAGTAAGGTGTATAAAATATTGCATTACAACTACAAGACTCAATCAGAAGAGATTAGACAAAAATTGAAAAAGAGAAAAGAAATACAAATGTCAAAGGAACTAAAAGAAAATATTTTTAGAGGGGCCCAACTATGTAACAAACGTATGAATGTTTGAAATTTTGTACAGAACTGTTTGCATAGTTGTTTTTATACTCAATTAGACTTCAGAGGATTTTGCCACTGGTAGATGCCTAATGTTGGAGATGTGTTGGGAGACTGAGAGGTAACTGGGAACATGTTTTTGAGAATATGTACTTTGGCAGATATATTGGGAGAAATTGTTAGTAATCAAGGAAACAATTAATTTGAGTTCAGGTATATGATCTGGAGTACCTGTACATAGTAAGGCCTTCCTAGGTTTAATGCTACTCTCTTGCTAAAAATGGAAACTGAAGTGTAAACAAACAATAATGGAAGTTTTGAATATTGTAAAGGACATAAAGTTAGTGGAAGGGGGTCTTTAGAAAGGGGAAGAAACAAATTTCATAGCAATAAGCAGAATTTGTGGGAAGAATAGATGCAGAATAATGCTCATGAGGTGGACTGAGGTGTAAGGTAAGGCAAGGATTAAGCAATTTATGTAGTGTTGGACTGAATTAAAAGAGTTAAAAAGAAAATGTGAATATTGCACATCAGCATTGATGGAAACTCTTATTATGATTTGATATATTTTATTAGTGCATGTGAATTCATGTTACAAAATAAAATATGATTATTTCATGAAGATACTAAAAAGCATATCATCAGCATGTTTTATGTGTGTTTTAGGCCAAATTTCAGGCTCTTGATCAGGTACTGTGGTCTGGTAATTTCAAGACAGTGTATCACTAGGTATTGTTCAGTACTTGTACCCAGTGCATATTAGAAAAACTCATCTACTACTTCTGTGGTGTCTCTTGGCCATTGCTTAGGAAAAAAAATAGAAAAAAATAATCAACATTGCCTCTTTTTACTGAGAAGATAAACACAGCCACTGCCACTACTGTATATGAAAAAAAATGCCAGTTAATTATAAATTCTAGAATAAAGTAGCATCCGTAAAACACAAGCTTGAAGCCAACACTATGCAATGATGAATATAAGAATCTTCTCCAATGATGCTACTTAATATTTTTCCCTGAATTATTAATGATTTGTTAGACATTAGACACACCTTGAATATAGTGTATATACATTTAAGGTTTCTTTAGTTAGGCAGCAATAACAATAAGAAAGGCTTGAAGGCTTATAGAAGGTTTATTTCAATTTTGATAAGGCTGTTAGCCTGTTTTATAATTTGCGTGCATGGTTGTATTTTCCTGAAATTTGATAAAACAATTTTAAGCAAGAAAAAAAATCTCATGATGCTAATGGCACTTTCAGCAGCTTGATGAACTACCAGTTGTCTGGTAGACCTTACTCACTGCTGATTTGGAAGGCCCATCTTAAATAAACGTAGAAAGTTTTTAAAAATAAATGCTATTGCAAATAACTTTAGTTTTGCATGAGGTAAACATAAATCAAAGAAGTATATATTGCTATAGCATGCTGTACTCTGATAACGGCTAATGTGCAAACTGTAATGCGGTTGGATGAGGCGTGAGCCCCTTTTTTCACTGTAGCAAAAACTAAGCTTGTGACAGCCTCATTACTTGTGTGTCCTTATCTTTATTTTATATTTAGAGGATGCCGCTGTTCAGAAACCTTTTAAAAAACATGATCACATTTTGGTCCTTTATGCAGTGCTAATGTCAGCAAATCACTCCAAGTGGTATTATCAACTTTGCTCTGCTACTTGAAATTGTATGCTGAGGGACACTGCACTGAAATTATTTTTTTTCAGCTAAGGCTGCTTTCTTCCTTAGTGTGGTCAATGACTTGAGAGTATGCATTGTATTTCTGTTTATTTCAGTGTCCTCACTCTTCTTAGAATGCAGGATCTTGAATTATATTTTCTGTGAGCATCTCTAGAGTCAGCAGAGTATTTTGCATTGACTATGTAAGTGTGTGTGTGTGTGTGTGTGTGTGTGTGTGTGTGTGTGTGTGTGTGTGTGTGTGTGTGTGTAGCTACAAGAATCTTAACAGATAATTATGGTTCTTTTCTAGTTTTAGCAAGAAGTCATGATCACATTAGTGGCTATAACTGTCTTAGTTGTAGGTATTTGTTCCCCATAAATTAATGATGTTCGGTAATACAAAGCTAGCAGCCAGCACTCTACATTTGCCAAGTTTTCTGCTGGTCATGCCCGTACTAATCAGTCATCTCTGTATACCATCTTACAGTGACACAGCTTGATGCCATGAACCATATAACGGATCAGGTCATGTGACAAAGTTCAGAATGATGATAATGTAAAGTTTCAGGGAAAGCCAACATGGTACATATAGAAACTGTGTAGACTCATGAGGAAAAGGAAACTGAGAAAAATGGTATACATCACTAAGGTATTCTGGATTACTAGTGTAGTTGTAAGATGCCACCCTGAAATACCAGTGTTCTGGGTTCACTGGTGAGTCTACAGCTGCATGGCCAGACTGGAAGGATAAGGCTAAGAAGCCAAAAGCCTACCTTTCTACCTTGATGGGGGGAAGAGGAATGAGAAACCCACCACTGTAATTGTCACTTGGAGTCAGAAGCCAGTCCCTGGCACCTTACCTTGTGACTAGCACTCAGCTATGTTTAAGACAGATCTGGAATACGTATAGGGATTTCATGTTGATGTGAGCCCAACTCTGCTCTTTGCAAGGTAATGACCTCCAAGGTACCATCATTCACTCCTTTTCATATGATGTAAGCAGAGTAAGTAGAAGAAAAGATTGAATGAGAGGGAAATAACTCTATGCATGTATGTCTCCTTTAAATGGGCCAGGGCACAGAAAAGGCATTGTTCATGATCATACACATCTCATGATTATAATGCCATTTATCTATTGCCTTTATATCCTCAAGCCAACTATGATATTCATTTTCTATATAATATATTTATATTCTCCGTTTTTGTCATTCACCCTGTATGTAATACATTTGTGTTTACCTTGGACTGAGACTGAACTAGGTTCAATGTGATAGGTGCTCTACCCCTTTTAACAAATTCAAAATTAAATAAATAAATACAGTAATAGCACTCTAAGGGTTAGACTGCAAGAAAATGAGAGCCAAGGCATAACGAAGTCATTGATCAGTTATAAAATATATGTTTTTCATATACCTTCTGCAAAAGCTTTTACAGCTACCATCTAAAATACCAGCAATGTTATTCAAGGGTCAGGTCACTTAAACTATTTTTGATCAGTACTCATTCTATGGCTGTGACCTTAGCAAAAATCTATTCTCAAAGATGGAAGGGTATATTAACAGACTTTTCAGAAAATCCCATCAGCTATACATAACTCTTTCAATTCCAAAAGTCTTTATATGTTACATTATTGTTTTCAGATAAGAGGCAGCTACTGGCTTCTACCTAACCACAATTCATATACTATTGCCTCTAGTATTAATTGTTAAATAGGTAAAACATAAAATCCAAGAGGCTCCAAAACCAAAACAAATCCAGGGCTGAAGGTTGAGAGCAGCAACTGTTTTATTTGGTAAAACCATTTAAAACTAAAACAAAAAAAAAAATTCATTCATTTATTTATTTATTTAATATTTGTTTACTGGGATAATCTGACTGGACAACAAGTCTCCGTTTTTAGCAGAGGCCCGGGGAGAAAAGCTACACATAGAACACAAAAAACATTAATCAATGGTAACAGTTATAGGTTACAAAATATAAATGTTAATAAACAATGGATAAACATGGTACATGATGTTTTGAACACAGAGAGACAGTTGCAAGTATTAGCTTAAAACTTGGTTACAATGAACGAATATGGCAAAAAGTGTATGTGCAATTTGTGTGTATAGCATTTTCATAGCACAAAACATATGAACAATATTTACAATGAGCATTGGTTGTACACATTATTATTATTATTCACCAGAGGCATAAGGAAATAGTATTCCTACAATCTAGTGACGTTTCAAGGTGGCCCATTGCAGTTGCATAGCTGGTTGGTGTGGTGGTATGATTTAAGGAGTTTTTTGAAGGTGGAAGTACAGTTTTGTATTCTGATGTCAGGGGGAAGGGTGTTCCAGGTTTTAGCAACTTCATTAAGGGAGAGAGACCTTCCAGACCTTTTTTTGCATGGAATATATATATTAAGCACCTTTGTCCCTTATAGGAACTTCATCAGAATATAAAAAACAGTTAAGATACAAAACTTTTATACTCACATCTGTGAGCAATTACAACAATTCCTTTGATGTTTCAAGAGGGAGTGTCTCCAACCATTCTTAGGCAAAGTAGTATCACAATGCCATCTAGTGTTTGGAAGATTTAAGTGTACTTCATCCTGACAGTGTGCAATCTTGCAAGCCAGCTAAAAAACTGTAAACTTTTTGTATCAAACAGAATATGTTTATATATATATATATATATATATATATATATATATATATATATATATATTAGTTTCTGTAAATAATCTTAGATTAAAAAAGTAAAATAAAATAAATAAAAATCAAGTCACATTAAAATGAGAAGTTAAAATCTTATACATAAAAATCACTCCAAAAAAAACCTAGTACCTAAAACTAACTCAACATTCAATACATGCAATGAGATGGCAAAAAATATATTGGTAAAAAATATTAAAACCAATTATAATGGGCAAAAGGGGCATTCAATTAAAGAGTATATAAAGTGTATGTCATACATCATTTCATTGAGGGGGCTTGAATAGGAGGAAAAAATGTGTATTAAGTATAAAGCTCACATACATAGCTTTATTATATAAAAAGGGTACTTAAAGTGCAAATCCATACTAAATGGGCCAGAGGTATTATTGTACCATTTGCCCCTACCTCGGTTTCATTACCTAGTCAAGGGTAGCTATGCGTTCCCCTTGTGCCGGAACTTTTGCTTATATAGTGATGGCCCAATGGGAGTACCAGTACATTTTAGATCATCCAGAGTACAAGGATAGACTTAAGATTTACACATATTACCTGGATGATAGTTTTATTTTATAGAGGGGTGGGGCAGAAGGGATTGAGGCATTTTTAACATACATCAACAACACTAGTAACATTTTGAAATTTATGTATGAATTCAATAGCGAGAATATATCTTACCTGGATGTCCTCCTCAGTAAGGACAGGAATAATCACAGATTTATAGCTACAATTTTTAGAAAACCCACTTATTCAAACTCCTTTCTCCATTTCGACAGCTACCACATCTGTGGCGAAAGGGCAATGGGTTAGAGCTGCTAGAATGGTCACCACGGATGAGGACTTCCACAATGAATGTGAACTTTTACTGGATATGTTCCATAACAGAGGTTTTCCCAATGAACTGCTAGAGGAACTTAAGGTGGAGGTTATGAGAAAAAGAAATACTGGATGGTATAAACCTATTTTAGGAGGGTCAGCAAATTTTATAATACAAAATATAGGAGCTGAAGTGGAAGAGGAAGTAACTGGGGATTTGATCAGGCCTCATTACTCCATGAATTTCATAATTACCTTTACCATGGAACACAGAACACTTAAACGGGTTATTGAAAAAAACGGGGCAATTATTTGTGAAAGTCCCACTTTGAGAGAGAAGTTGGGACATAAACCCAGTTTTACATTTAGAAGTGATAGGAAATTGAAGGAAATATTGGAACACACATCTAAAGAAAACATGCACCAGGTATGCCGTATGAAGAAATGTGGGTTCTGTTCTCAATGTAAATTCATTCTAATGTGTGACAGGTTTCTTATCAAAGGCAATGAATTCAAAGTCAGGCCAAATTTTGACTGTAATTCTAGGAAGGTTCCCACACTATTTTAATTAAACAATTCTAGGAAGGTGGTCTACGCGGCATTATGCCAACAGTGCCCATGTTTTTACATAGGTAAAACCGAGTGTAGGCTGAAGGAAAGAATTTGCAAACACCAGCATAACATCAACAAAAGGAACCCCAACAATGCCTTGGCAAGACATGTTTTGGACAATGAAAATCACACATTTAAGTTTGCAGCTATAGAAGGATTAAAGGAGGGAATGAGGGGAGGTCCATGGGTACAGTTATTGGAACTAAGGGAATTATATTGGCAACTGACTTTGAATGCCCATGGTTGGCCCTAGACTTAATGAGTCTTGCTCCATTGCACCCCTGTTGAAATTTAAAGCATTGACTAGGTAATGAAACAGAAGTAGGGACGAATGGTACAATAATACCTCTGGTCCCTTTGGTATGGGTTTGCACTTTAAGTACCCTTTTTATATAATAAAGCTATGTATGTGAGCTTTATACTTAATACACATTTTTTTCCTCCTATTCAAGCCCCCTGAAAGAAATGATGTATGACATACACTTTATATACTCTTTAATTGAATGCCCCTAATGCCCATTATAACTGGTTTTAATATTTTTTACCAATATATTTTTACCATCTCATTGCATGTATTTATTGAATGCTGAGTTACTTTTAGGTACTAGGTTTTTTGGAGTGATCTTTATGTATACAATTTTAACTTCTCATTTTAATGTGACTTGGTTTTTATTTCTTTTATTTTACTTTTTATCTAAGATTCTTTACAGAAACGTATATAAAAAGATAGTCTGATACAAAAAGTTTACAGTTTTTTAGCTGTCTTGCAAGATTACACATGGTCAGGATGAAGTAAAAGTACACTTAAATCTTTCAAACACTACATGGCATTGTGATACTACTTTGCCTAAAAATGGTTGGAGACACTCCCTCTTGAACCATCAAAGGCATTGTTGTCATTGCTCATGGATGTGTATAAAAGTTTTGTATCTTAACTGTTTTTATATTCTGATGAAGTTCCTATAAGGGACGAAGGCACTTAATAAATATATATACCATATATATATATATATATATATATATATATATATATATATATATATATATATATATATATATATATATATATATATAAAAGTGTGTGTATGTATTTTTTGTTTTGCTTTTAAGTGGTTTTACCAAATAAAACAGTTGCCGCTTGCAATGTTCAGCCTTGGATTTGTTTTGATGATCATTAAATACAAAGTTCAGCAATTTCTGCTAAAGAAACAGACAATTTAGTGAAAGGTGTTAACATACCCTCAGTCTGTATGACCTCAAAGCTGGTTATATTTAGGAAAATATTTAATGGGGAGAATTCTCCTGCATGCAGTTTTTGACAGGCTTGCTCCCTCCCCCACATAACACCCAGGTCTTTTAGATTCATTTTTTCCATATTTTCATTGAAGTGGTCCCACTTTTGTGGAAACTGATGAATCATAATAAAATTGCACCTATTCTCTCCTTCACTTATGCTACCCACCATTGTACCCTGCTTCACTGTTGGCAGCAAAAGTATAAATGTTGCAGTAAATGCTGCTGCAAGTTCATTATCTATATAACAATGTAACCAGCAATCTCCTACCATAAATGTTAATGTTAGAATCATTAAGTGAGATTAGAAATTCATGTAATGTTTTACAGGAATACTGTGCATCTAGAATCTTCCAACAATATGAAATTCTCCATTTATTTTCACAAAGGCTGTATAACATGAACATTGATCGGGAATGAACATAGTTATCAATAATATTGTCTATAAATATAGAAGAGGGTAGATCATAACTTGAATCATTTAACAACTTTTCTGGTAACATCTTTCAGTAAGCAGGGCTAAATTCCTACTCTGACCATTGCTCGAATCTCACTTTCCTGTAGGATTGTGTGTGTATATATAAATATATGCACATACCATACATCTCAGCTGTCCAGCATTTTGCAAAATACCCATGATTTTGCCTCATATAATTGTCCCATTCCTTGTAAAATTTTTGATTTTCTGGTAAACCACTGAGGATTACAGTCACTCTTACTTCCTATTGTTTAGAAAATTCACACTGGTGCAAAAACATGTATTCTAGTAGCTTTTAAGTGAATGAGAGCAATATTTAAAAATTGTTCCCCCTTTGTTTTTGGCTTTGTCCAAAACTCTTGAGCAAATACGTTTAGTGATATGACACACATTATCCTGGCCTACTCCAGGAACCATATATAAACAAATATATGTCTCACTTAAAATCAGGGAAATTAAGTCAGTAATGCTCGTGAAAGAAAATAAAATTCTTGCATTCATCCTCAACTGAAGGTATCCTGGTAAAGAAAAGCAATTATTTCTGAACTGTACAAGTGAGGCAATAATATGACCACCAAATGTCTTCAGTACTGCTAAACCAAGGCATATCCTAAACAGTAATAATGTACTTTTGTTTTATTTTATGTGTAGGTCCAAACCTCAGATCAGAGGGAGTAGAATACTCTGATCAAACTAAATTAGTTGGCTAACTGGATGTAAGGAGAGAGATTCTGCTGCAAGTGGCAAAGTAGTTAACATTGTTGCCTCACAGCATGCAGTTCTGTAGGTCAGCTGTCAGCTGGTGCAGCTTTTATGTGAAGGCTGTTTGCTCTGTATGTGTCCACATGGGTTTTTGCCAGGTGCTCCAGTTTCCTTCCACCTCCCAAAGACATGCCATTGGTGAAATGGTGTTCCTGCAAACTGCCCATAGGTGTATGTGCATCCTGCAATGGTTTGGTGACCAGTTTAACATTAGTTTCAATGCTATACTCCCAATGAGCTTCAGGGTTGGCTCTATCTCCTCCATTCCCCTGAAATGGATTAAGCAAGTAATCTGAGAATGAATGAGTGATCCTGTTATAGCTGGCAGAATGTGGCACCCTCCAGTCTTTAAATGTCTGACTGGAGATCTCCAATTAGCAAAATTCTAAGTGTAGTTGAATCTATATTGTGACTTTGGATCACAGCCATGGTTTAGGATATTCTTGCCATGTGTGCCATTTGTTAGAAATGCACCATAGTACACCATACCTGGTTGACCTTGAATAAATAAAAGAGCTTACATACCTTTAAATATTTCAACTGCATAATTTGTTTAAATCCCAGACTAGTAATAGTCTGGGCCTAATGGTGACACTTTCTACATGCCTTCATGAACCATATATAGCTAGGCAATAATTAATGAGATGTGTAAGACTCAGCATTAATAGCGTGGACATACAGAGATAGATCGAAAGTGAGTGAGAGAGAGAGAGAGAAGCTGTCCTTTCAAATGTTTATTTTGGATTCAGAAATGTGACTGCCCTGAGAAACTACTTCATGATCAGAACTTCCTGTTCATCTGGTGCAAGTCATAATTAACTTGGTGAGAAAAATAATTTAACAAATAACCAAGAAGGACAGCTTACCTAAAAAAAAAATCAAAGAAAAGTAAATATTTGTTATATCATAAATGTGACATGTTGGAGGTAAGGAAAGTCTGTGTTTCAGAATATATTCTGGCTTTTCCAAAATTCAGTATTTCAGTTTATTATTTTAATTCTAAGTTTTATTTTTAATCCACTTTCAGAAAGCATAGATATTTTCATCAAATGCCCCATGAGCACATAGAGGAAGCTCACTGGATTGTCTGGGCAGGGTTACCATGCTGCATTAAAGTGTTGCTTGTATAGTTCTGGAACAGTGGCTGAAGGAACATTCCAATGGTGCCAAAGACACAAACAAAAACAAAAATCCATAGGAAGAGACGATCTATCACCATGGCAACATATTTCCAATCCTCACTCACCTGAAATAAGAAACAAATGCAAACAATTAATTTTTGGAAAGACACATTAAAGCAGAGTATGATTAAATACTAGAGCTGCTGCTGTGCAGATTTGTGGGACAGTTTTTAGCCAAAACCTTTTAATCAAGTTCACTATTTACTTTCTGATTGCACTGTACTCTTAAAATTTTAAGATATTTTGGCCAACAGCATTCAATTAGTTTTAAAATACTGCTGATGTCAGTAATGTGGTTGGGGAGGTGTTCCTTAGTATGATACCATGCTGCTCAAGGGAATTTATTTCCTCACTTACTGCATGTAATATATGCTCTGTTTAATTACAAAACATCTTTACTAGTAGAATGCTGGTGTTTCCAGTTTAGCTGTTTCTTTGCAATACTACATAGTTTTGCAAAGATGGCTGTGCAGAACAATCTCTTATCCACCAACACTACCACATCATAAAGCTGCATCCTCGGGATCATTCATTAGTTGTCTGCTCCCCTCTAGAAACCTTGGTGTTAGTTCCATATTCAGCAGCTGGGAGAAAACAAAGCAGTGTTGAGCACGTATAGATTCAAAAGAAGAAATTATTCACCGTGCCGCAGATGTATAACACATTTCAGGAGTAGTTGCTGTTTATTTCTGTGTACATTTATGAGGTGTTTTGTTTAAGCATTGACAAACATACCTGACCACTAAGATGTTGTATTTAAAATGCAATCTTAATATTTCTTGGTTAGCTTCTTCTGCACATTTGGCCTGTTTACCAATCATAGACCCCTTGAACACATTTTTAGGACCATGCAAACATGCAAGAGTTCTTTGATTCACCTTCCTGATTGTATTAAATTATATCCTTTTTATAATACAGTGCCACTTGTTAGAGCATGTTTTAAATTTATAGTTTTGAACATTTTTCAAGTAAGCATTGAAACAAAACATATGAACCAGTTATGACAAAACTGTCCAATTCAAAACATTTCAACCATATAAAGTCACTCAAACTTCTGTGTTGACAATCTACCAAAATTAGTCAATTTGTACAATCTCTACAGAAGTAAAAGTCATCTGAATAACTCCACATTAAAGAGATTTGTAACTAATGAAAAGGTTGCTGGTAGCAAACAACTTTATATTTCAGTGTTTCATCTACAAATTCACGGCATGCTGCCCTTGAAGAATAAATTGCCTATGATACAATTAAAAATGGTAAACTGGTAATATTGAAATAGGGAATGGATGACAACAGGTTCACAGTTACTAAGCATCTCATCCAAAGGAGGACATACTCAGGAATACAGCACCCCACCCCCCTTAAAGTACAACACAGTATCAGCAGTAAAGGAAGATAAAAACAAAGATCATAGCAGTAAATTATGTATTGACACATGAATTTATTCAGCAATACCTATATTTATGAGGACATGGTAAAATTAAATATTCAGGGGTATGGATTAAAACGGCTTCTGTTAAGGCAGCTAAGGATATGTGGGAAGAGACTAAACAAAGAAAATACAAAAAGTGAGAAACTGGAAGCTCTTGTTTATGGATATATATAGCAAGATACAAGCAGTGAAAATGTTTTGAGTTCATTTAGTTTTATATACAGGTCAGGCATATTTTTATCAACCAGAGGAGAAGTTGTGGACAATAATTAATAAGGACTTGAAGGAATTTATCTGGTAGGGGAAGAGGTCAAAGGTTAAGTGGGATAAGTCGATACTTATAATGAAACAAGATGGTTTAGGTTTACCTGGTTGAAGGAATATTTTAGATTTGCACAGTTAAGGCTTATGTGTATGTATATATATATATATATATATATATATATATATATATATATAAAAAATTCAAGAAATAAGGAGAGAGTGTAATTTTGGATTCAGATCCTTAAGGAGAATAAAAACAGCTATACAGAGTATTATATCCATAAAGTAGCAGAAAGTATTCTGAGAACTAAGCCAGAATGGGAATGGAGAAAGGAGAATTTGTTGATAGGGTTGACTGCAATTAGGGGCACAGAGAGGTTGGAATTTATTGGAGAAAGCTGGCAAAGGAACAAAGGGTAAGAGAATGAGAAGATGCCAAGAAGACATTTGGACTGCAAGCTAGAGACTGCATTTCCTACCAGGGATTAATATCAGAGTATAGAGAAAAAGAAAGGGATAGAGTGATCCTAAGTGAAAGACCTACTCTGGTAGAGTTTTTAGTTGAAACTACAACATAAGCTGATGTTAAAAAGGGAATAATTAGTGGGGCATATAAAATATTGCACAATAACTATAGGAATTAGTTAGAAGAAGTTAGAAAAGATTGGGAAGAGAGACTAGAATAGCAATTTACAAAGGAACAATGGGAGGATACATACATTGCTCCCAAATATGTAACAAAGTCTAGAAGATTTAAGAGTTTTGCTTGGAAGTGTTTGCAAAGGTATTTTATACCTCAAGCAGACTCCAAAGAATTTTTTCCTGAGACAGATGGCAAATTTTGGAGGTGTGATGGGAAGAATGGGGTAACTGGGAACATATGTTTTGGGACTGTAATGAGATAGTAGACTTCAGCAATTCATTAAACCGTACTCCCAAATATCCAACAAAGTCTAGAAGATTTAGAAGTTTTGCTTGGAAGTGTTTGCAAAGGTATTTTATACCACAAGCAGACTCCAAATAATTTTTCCTCAGGTAGATGGCAAATACTGGAGGTGTGATGGGAAAGAAATGTGCAACTGGGAATGCATATTTCAGGAGTGTAATGAGTTAGCAGACTTCAAAAATTCATTACAGAGTACTCTGTTAGAAATATTGGGTGAGAAACTAACTGGGTATAACTATGGAATGATTCTTTTGAGTTGAGACACAATTTCCTACACATAGCAATGCCTTGTTAAATTTAATTCTGGTGGCTGCCAAAAAAGCAATTACTATAAAATGGAAATCAAAGTCTAAATTAAATGTAACTGAAATATTGAATATTGTTATGGAGCAAAAGAACTAGAAGTGGGATTTTTTGAAAACAGTATGGGCAAATTACATAGAAATAAATAGGATTATGGGAACAATAGATGCAGAATAATGATCTGGAGGAGGATTGTGGTTTAAGGCAAGGCAGGGTGTGAGCAATTTATGCCATTTGGACTGATGATAGTTAAAATAACAACAAAAGGCAACATAGGATATATGCAAATGACCCTTTAAGGTCATCAGGTGTTTCAACTATATGGCAATTCTGAATGCCCATGACTTTTTTTCTTTTTGTCTATTAATGGACAAATTCAGGCCAATAAAGCCAAACCCCATTAGCTGCAGACATGCTTGTTTTGGCCTTCTTATGGCATCATCAGCACAGCATAAGTGGAATGTTTGGCTAACCTTTAGAAACACAGGGTTGACATACCTAGCTGATATCCATAATTATTAGGGTGTCTGCAAAATATCTCAACCAACAAACTAAAACAATGCTTAAAAGGTCACACAGAAAAAACAATCAGTAAAAAAAAACAAAAGAAAAATCTAGCAAGGTTAGACTTTCTACTGAGTGATTCCTTAAAACTCTTGTATTAGAAGCAACATGGGACCCAACCAACATACTAAAACAATGAGTGAGAAGGTCACACACAAAAAAACAATCAGTAACAACCAAAAGAAAAATCTAGCAAGGCTAGACTAAGACATGTTGCCTCTAATACAAGAGGTTTAAGGAATCACACAGTGTAAAGTCTAGCCTTACTGAATTTTTCTTTTGTTTTTTAGTGATTGTTTTTTCTATGTGACCTTTTTACTCATTGTTTTAGTTATACAAAATAACACAATGAATAATGTATGCAACTAGGAACATGTTACTATGGTTTGTTTTCTTTTATATAAATGTATGCTTGCCAATGTCTTAAGTGATAATACAATAAAGGTGTTAAAATAAAAAAAAAAGAGGTGAGTCTTTCCCCCAGCAGAATACCTCTCAAGGTGGGAGAACAACATCACAGACACACTCCTTGACCCAAACGAGTGAATGCTAAACATGGAAGTGTTCCATCAAATAACTTGCAAGTGTTATGTGCCAGAAGTTGATATTTTTGCTTCATGTTGAAACAGGCAGCTCTGAAAAACTTGTAAAGAACTCCATAAAAAGGAGCATAGAGGACAGATATATTGTCCTTCCCATGGACATGCCTATTTCTGTATGCTCTCTTGCCTCCCTCCCTTATTCTCAGGGAATTAATGAGACTGGGGACCATAGGTCAAGGTTAAGGCTTGTGGACTTCCCTTGGCCTAGTCAGCACCAATTCTGTCTACTACTGAGTATGGCAAGAAAGAAACAGGTGACCTACTTATTCAGAACAAGAGGGCCACGATACATCCTCACTTGAACACACTGAAACTGGTAGGGTGGATGATCTAGTACTTATCCCATCCAGGCATTTTTTAGAGAAGATCTTGCTTATCTTAAAACAGGCTAGAAGACCTAGCACCAGAAAATCTTATACCTTTAAATGTATGTGTTTCTCTCATTGCTGCCTTAACAGAGGACAACAACCACTCCAAGTCAGGCTACCCATGGTCCTTAGCTACCTTTCGGAACTGTAAAAGAATGGGATGTGTTACACATCTGTTAAAATACATGCTTCAGCCATCTCTGCTCGCTTACTTCTGGACTCCCTTTTCTATCACTCAGCCATGAAGTACTTTCTTAAAGGATTTCTGCACCTGAAACCAACATGAAATGAACCACCTCCCCCTGGGATCTCAACTTTGTACTATAAAAACTTAAGCTTCCCTCTTTTTTAGCCTGCTGCTTCTAATGATATCAAAAAGTTTGCCTGGAAAACAGCTCTCCTAAGTAGCACTGATTTCTGCTAGGTGAACCCCTCAACTTCAAGCCTTAATGTGTAAAGTTCCCTTTTTAATTTTCCACAAGGACAGGGTTACTCTGCAGCAATCCCACCTTTATGTGTAAAGTGGTGTCAGAGCTTTCCTTTAACCAAGGTATACATCTTCCTGTTTTCTTTCTTCACTCAAAAAATAAGGGTAAAAGACTATTGCATTTCTTGGATGTGCACTGACAGCTCAGATTTTACCAACTAAAAACAAAATGTTATAGAAAATCTGACCAACTGTTTATAGCCTTTTAAAAAGGGGGAAAAAAAAGAGAAAAACCTGTGAAGAAACATATAATAGCTAAATAGACTACAAGCTGTATCTCCTTCTGTTACTACCACCACAGAACACCAGTAACTCATGAGGTCAAGACTCACTCAACTAGGGCAAGTGCTGCTACCACTGCCTTTCTCAGGGGAGTACCCACCCAAAGTGGCTTAGAGTCCATGCCCTTTTCAGGCATTGTAAGCTAGGAGCTGCATCAAGGGTCAGAGCTGGCTTGCTTCAGCTATCTTCTATGGCTTGATTTCCCTACCCACCTTCTGGACAACTTTCCATGTCTTTAGCTATGAGAATCTTCCCAACAGTTATTAATGCAGCTGTGAATTATGAAGAACATAATACAGTTGTAATAGGTGCTTAACAAAAATGTAGATATTCAAGTAGCTTCACTGTTGTAGTACTAATTCCCACCCCCCCATTCTTCTACATTTCTAGGGTTGGGATGGGTACCCTTCTCCCTCCCCCAGTTAAGTCCCTCTCCCTACCTTCAATGCTGCTGTCTGTGGATACTTTTCTGCAGCTTGTGCTCCAGGTACCCTTCACAGAGAAAAAGAGAGACAAAAAGAAAGTGACTCTAGACAGGGGCAGGAAAAACCTAAAGATGGTGCCAGCTGATGACCTTTTGTAATACCGTTGTCCTGACATTGGAGGGAAGCATGTCTACTGAACTGTGGGTGAGTGGGTTTGGCATAATGGTTAAGGTCTTGACCTCATAGACATGAGGTACACGGTTCAATTTTTGATCTCAGGTTATTGGCTAGCCTTAAAATGTCCCTTCAGTGCAGTTACCCTATGAATGTAAAAAATCTCTGGTATTTCAGCCAGATGCAAAAAATCCCAGAAGTTATTACTGCAACACTGCAGTTACACGAATGTCCACATTTATGGTAAGTACCTAACACAAGTGTACTTTTTGACACTATGCCTCTTGATCAAGGCTGCCAAAAAACAGAAACAATGGTGATAAAATAATCTTCATACTGCATTACCACCATCACACATCCTCAACAGGTTAGTATGAAATGGCAAACTATGGATACAGCTGCAGTTTGTAAAGTCATCTGGGTCCTGACAAGGCCTTTCTTATACTGGAATTATCACCACTTTAAGAGAGAAAATTATTCTGTCATTAGAGCTGGCAACTCGGTTTTGCAAAAGTAGTCACTTACGAGTTCATGCTGCAGTATGTGGAGTGCGGTTCTTTCCTAGTTTTCATGATATTTCCATAATCTAACCACTGCAGAACTAAGTGGAAGTTACACCACAGGCTGAACTCTGCTGGCTGACTATTATCCTGTTTCCCACCCTCCCACCACTTCTGTGTTCTCATATAATCATGTAAGTCACATATTGGTACCTGCTAACCCACCCCACTGTCCTATTCAAAAACTGTTAACATACCATTGCACTCACATAATAGTCTAGCTTTTCCCATCCCAGTTTCATTATACTAAGCAGTTAAACTTCTTCTGATTTCCTTTGTACTACAGCAGTTAGCTACACTTACTGCCTTATCTGTATCCTACCACTATTGCACTCTGAATTTGCTGCTTTTTTTTTTTTTTTTTTTTTTTTACAAAATTAAAAAAAAACTGAAATGCTCCAGAAGATCATCAGTTCGTACTAGTATCCTGTATGTTGCTGCTGCATCAGTGACAGACACCAATGTGTAATTGTTTCCCCATCTGGAAATTAAACTGTACTTGGTTGTGTGTCTACTCAGAATATATATACCATTCCCAGGATGGGCTCACCCATCCTCCTTGCCTTCACCATCAAGGACCTGAGTCAGTATTTAAACTTAGTTTACCGGGAACACACTCATCCCTATACTGCACCAGTGCAGGCTACTAACAGGGCTATAGATACTGAGGTCTGCTGTGGGGCCACCCTTGTGGAGAGGTACTTCTGTGGCTGTATTCCAAACTTCAGATACATAACCTACACAGAGATTATGAATAAAGACATTTGAAAGTAGTTGGGATAGCGCTTAATATTTGCAAGCAGACAGCCTGGAATATTGCTGAGACCAGCAGAAAAATGGTTTTGGGTGTGAAGAGATACTATTACTTGATCTAAGGTGATTTCAGACTGGATAGTAAGCAGAGAAATTGTAGAGACAGTTGTGTGTGTGTGTGTGTGTGTGTGTGTGTGTGTGTGTGTGTGTGTGTGTGTGTGTGTGTGTGTGTGTGTGTGTTTCAGCAGGACTGAGTATTACTTCAAATTTTCTTAATGTAACTCAAGAAGGCTTTGTGGTTATCTTTAGAAATGGTGGCTATTCTGTGTTCATAAGTGACTGCACTCCATGATGGATCACCAAAGGGTTTTCTTAATGCGTTTACATCACTTCTATAGTGAGGAAGATGGCTTACTTTTGTAATGAGTTATATGCTCTTTTTTCCTATAGTGTTGATTTATATGTGAGTTCCAACCTAAGGGCTTACTTTTGAATTTATCTCAATGCTTGTGACAGATGGGGACAGGCTCTTTAACATATTTGGTCATTAGGGAGTAAATCTCTGAGGCTGCAGTGGTGCAGCAGTTAGCATTGTCACCTCACAGCAAGAGGTTCCCTCATTCGATTCTCGGCTGGAGCGCGTTCTGTGTGGAATCTGTATGTCCTCCCCGTGGTCGAGTGATGTATAAAGACATGCAGGTAGGTGCGTACGTGAATGGGTGCGCCTTCTTTGAAGGTTGGACATCGGGCTGGCAACTCGGCACCGTAAAAATCCATTGCCAATCATTAGTGGACTGGAGTTCCACTGTGGCAACCCCTAACTGGGAAAAGCCGAAAGACATTACTAGGGAGTAAATCTCTGAGGGCTATGCACTCCTACATATTACCAAGTAGATGATTTCCAGGCCCAACTTAAAAAGTAATAAAAAATGAGTATATCTCCTTGAGTGTTGCAGAACTAGCAACCTGTATAAGCCCATAACAAAGAGATAAAGAGTTTATTCTGTCCTGGTAACAAAACTGCCCCTAATTAATTACCTAGAAAATTCCAGCACTGAGTCAACACAAAGGTCTGTAATTTCCTGTGGCAATCTGGAAGTAACTCACCATCTGAACTTCAGTTTTCAGAACACTAGGTTACTGCTCTAAGCAGACCAACAAATACTGAAAGAAAAGCTTTGATAAAAAAACTGTTTCATTCCAAGACTGACACATTTTCTTCCTCCAAACTCTGACTATCTCTGAAACAATTGCAATTAGAAAGGAGGGGCCTAAACCCAGGTTAGCTCATATTACTGGACTTCTGGACTGTAGCCCTCCAAAATAAAAAGTACATTTCATTTACTTTCTCACTGAATTTTTTTCTTACAGTAATTAACTTTCCCATGTTGACTCTGCATATGTTCTAGTTTCTCTAAAGGAAAAAAAATCATCTGACTCCTCCGGGCTGTTTTTTTTTTTTTAAACAGACCAGCATTTATGAGTAGAATCCCTTAGACAATAAGGCAAATATACCTTCAAGCAGGACCACCTCCATTCTGGGGAGTGGAAATGATATTTCACTGGGGGCTGTTTGGGCTCATAGATGAAGCAGCTAGCAGTCTTTCTGACTGTCTCAGGTTACATCAGATGGTTGGTGCCTGAGGCAGCTTGAATCAAAAGTGAAAACACTTCAGGCAGAGGAGGGGAAATGGGATTCTGTGAGCATGGGAGAGAACTTTTTTTTTTTTATTATTGAATATTTTTTTTAATTAAACAGTAGTCTGAAAACACTTGAGGGACCACTGCCAACCAGCCTCTAAGGTGGTGCAGTATGTATCTTTTTGATACAGTGTGTGTGTGTGTGTGTGTGTGTCTGTGTGTGTGTGTGTGTGTGTGTGTGTGTGTGTGTGTGTGTGTGTGTGTGTGTGTGTGTGTGTGTGTGTGTGTGTCTGTGTGTGTGTGTGTGTGTGAGAGGGAGAGTTTATGCCTATTTTGGTAAAGTTAGTATGGCCTTATTTAAATATTTTTGATATAGTTAATATTCTGAATGTGTAGGAAGATTGCAGTGGATTGCACTAAATGCAGCTTATAGCAACAAGATGAAATACATTATTGAGGCAATTACTTACATATTTAGTCATTTACTTGACCCAGTCGGACATATAATATGCACTGTCAGTAAAATGACTGCAATTGGTAGGCACATTTGTATGTGCATGTAAGGGGTTTGATCTGTGCACTACATATCTAATAGCAACAAGCTGAAATTCATTACTGTGGCCATAAATAGTGTACTTATTCATCTATTTGATCACAAGCAGACATCTTTAGTAAACACAGACAGTAAAGCAGATATAATTGGTTGACAAATCTGTATATGGTGGTGGTCGGAACAGGTTGTGTTGTACATGTCTGACAGTGGTGAGCTGAAATACACTGCTGCAGCCACCATTTATCTGTTTATTCATTTACTTGCTCACAGTCAGATGTCTGGGGTTTCACAGCCACATTGGTGTGTGTGTGTGTGTGTGTGTGTGTGTGTGTGTGTGTGTGTGTGTGTGTGTGTGTGTATATGTATGAAGGCAACTGTTTAACTGTATCTCTTTTTTATTTTAAAATTGTTATAAACCTGGTTTTAAAATAAGAAAAAAACAATTTTCACTTTTGCAGCATGCCTGCAAAATAATTATTTGGCTAGTACAGCCACTGTACTAGGCAAATATTACCCTGGAGCTGCCAATAAAATCAAATGGAAAGTTAACCCAGAATTAAGAGGCCATGCTATTTAGTAACACGACTTCTCACCTCTACTCTATGGACATTGGTATCCAACATGTCCTATTATTATGTACTCTAAATACCTGCAATCAGTTGTTCAGCCACACCACAGTATAGTACTGAAAAGCCTTAACTGGTTAGAACTGCCATATCAACTAACATATACACAGCTTCTTACCACCTGTAAAAATATCCAGCATCCCATCTACCTGTCCAGCAATAAAAAACATTCTAGACAACTATGTTCCCAGTTGGTCACTGTAATATAGTGACCAAAAACTCCTGTCTGTCTACAAATCTAACAAATCTGTTGGGCATTGTCTGTACTCATACAAAGTTGCTAAGGCCTGGAATGCCTTACCTGTATCCATTAGGTCTATACCGTCTCTCCCATCTTTCAAAACCACTCTGAAAGACTTCCTAGCTAAAGTTTGGCTCTGTTCTTGCTCAAAGTCAGGATAAACTATATCCCTAAATGTGAACAAGTACCTTTTCATTCCTTATACCTCCTAACTCTCCCTTCTTCACTTGTTTCCTTACTGCTATCTAATTCTCTTCCATGACTTCCTCGCTAAATATTCCATACTCCTGTTTTTTCCCTCACTTAATATTGAAATTCTATTCATATTAGACTAACTTACTTTTAATTTCTCGACAAATTGTCTAAAATGTCTCTAAATATTAAGTGATTGTTATATACCTTGTATCGATTCTTAACCAATGATTTTATATAATGTCAAATTTGTTATAATTATTTAAATGCAGATGTTTTTGTTTTATTCTCGAAGATTGTAAAATTATTGTTCTTAAAATGTTTTGTAATAATTTGGAGCTTTTCTCCCCCTGGTCTCCGCTGAAAATGGGCTTCTACCCAGCCGGACTTTCCCAGTAATCAAATGCCAATAGATAAATAAATAAATAAGATAATCTGATTGCACTTTCTCCTGGCAACCTCAAGTTGTATGACTAGTGACTACTGTGAGCTCCAGATCATGGATCTGCTGAGTGGATTTTCTCTTCTAGGTGTACGTTTTTTAATTTCTGAGAAGAAACCAGATATGCCTGTGGGCAGTGGTAACAGCAGACATTGACTATAGCAGAATGCAGCTGTATTTTTTTTTTATTTTACAGTGATTGATGTGAGGGTGCTCTGTGTCTGAAAATTGAGATATATTGCTGTAGCTACTTTAAACCACTTTTAGCAATGATATATCACAGATGATCATCTGATGTCTGGGGGCAGTTGATGGAAGAAATGGTGAGAACAACCCGGATGACTTCTAATGAATGAGTTCTGTGTAGGGAATTAGAATTTATTGAGAGCTTATTTTTGGCTCAAGATTATCCCAAACTTCTTACTGATAACATCAAGAAGGAAATTATGGATGGGTTTGGAATTTAAATATTACCCCTTGATTAGGGGTAAGCCTATTGCGAACAATAATATTACTGCTATGACAGCTGATACTCAGGAGACCTTGAAAATAGGGGGAACGCAAAATGTTTACCCTTTAGGCAAAGGAACCCCTGGAATCAAGGATATATATTGTGTGTTAGGGTATAACCAAGATTCTTTGTGAATCAAATATATTATTCTTAAGTTCTGGAACATGTTTGCCATGATCCCCAACACTCTCTCAGTTTTTCAATATTCCTTTAAGGTTACTTATAGGACTGGTGCCAACCTTAAGAACTTGTATGAGAATTGTTTGAGAGTTCTTTCTTAAATAGGTGTTTATGCTGAATGCTTCTTATGTTGACAGGGAGTGAGTTCCAAGCATGGGCTACAGAGTATTTGTATAGGGTCTTACCAATGTTTTTGCTGGGTTTGTATGACTGAAGGAGGTGTTTACTGGCAGTATAGATATGACAAGGGGGGGTTATAGAAGGAGACTAAGTTTGAGATGGAGGGACAGGATGAGAATTCATGTAGGATAGAGTGAGCAATATGTAGCTGGGGTATGATAGCTGGTTGGAGAATTTTGGCCATTGGAGTGATCTAAGGGCAAGACAGTAGTGAGGTTTTTGAGGAAGGCTGGCGGTAAATCTGGCAATTTTGTTATACATTTGCTCTAGTTTAGTGATAAGAGATGTGTGAACATGAGTTAGGACAGGGCAGCATAAAGAAGGCAGGGTAGGAGTAGGGCCTGAGCGAGGGAGGGTTTGGAGGTGGGTGACAGAAAATTTTGATTACAATAGAAAAGTCCAGGTTTCTGGTGGATCTTTTTATACTTTGTAGAATGTATCAAATTTTAATTCATTGCCAATAATAATTCCAAGTAGTTTAGTATGGGGTTCAGGTTTAATAATGGTGTTGTTGAAAGAGGAGATAGAGAAAGAGGCTTTGTGCTGAGCAGGGGTTTTAGGGAGGAAGAGGAGTTTTTTTTTTTTTTGGATTTAATATGAGTTGGTTATCAGACAGCTAGGTTTCAACAGAGGAAAATGTCTGTTGAGTGAGAGCTAGTAGATCAGGGATGTTGTGGGCAGAGGTAATGTGGGTGGAGTCGTCAGCATATTGTAGAAGTGTTGAGAGTTTAGTAGCAGAGTGAAGTTTATTAGTAAATATATTAAACAAGAGGGGCCCAGAACTGATCCTTGGGGAACTCCAGTTTTAAAAGAGAGGAATGGAGAGAGGATAGTTTGCCAGGGGACAGATTGCTGCCTGCCAGAGAGATACCTAGAGAACCAGCTGATGGAGGAGGTAGAGAGATGTAGGCCTGAGAGTTTAGTAAGAAGTTTAGAATGAGAGACAGTATCAAAGGCCTTTGAAGGATCGAGGAAAAGACTGCAGACAAGGAGGTTATTATCATGGGCTTCAGCTTTTGTTTGGGAAAATGACAGTAATGCAGTAGAAGTGCTATGGTGGGGTCTAAAGCCATGTTGGGTAGGAGTGAGGAGAATGTTGTTGAGAAGGTGTTTAAGAAGCTGAACATGGATGCATTTTCCAAGATTTTGGATAGGGGGGAAAGGATAGCAGTGGGTCTAAAGAGGGATCTGTAGAGTTGCCGCCTTTGTGAAGAGGGATAGTATAAAAGGATTACCAAATGTCTGGGACCAGGTCTTCTGAGATGGAACGATTAATAAGAATAGAGAAAGGGTAGGTGATGGATTGTGCAGATGTTTTTAGGAAGTGAGAGGGTAGTTGGTCTGCTGAGGGAGAGCAGGGTGTAAGTTTATAGCCGAGTACGCCTCCAGGCATTTCTGCAGTTACCTTCTACTTCACCTCTAGGCCTCAAGGTGTCAAATATTACTTGTTCATATTTGCACTAACAGTTCCAAAACCATGCTACATACAAGGTATCAGAGTATTTTATGTTGAAGCATATGTGATGGCAAACACAACTATACTGATATTTGACCTCTAGCAATGAGTATTTGTTAGAACTGTAAGGTAATAACTTCATTTTTTAAAGGCTCAAGCCACACATACTGGGAGTTAAAGCACACACTCAAAAAGGGTGTACTGGAGGGAATGAGTTAAGGAGAGATTTAATTGTAGTAATTGGGACAGGTTTAAAAGAAAAAGCACTGGGGAGAGTTTTGTTATGGGGTAGTGGGGGTGTTGCGTGAGATCTACAGTTTTGTTTATTAAGTGTGAGATTTTGAATAGTTTCTATAAAATATTTGTTAAGGAGCCACACTTACCATAAGTGACATTGGCTAATCTTTGGACTCCCTCATGGACAATGAGAGAGGACCATAAGTATAACTCCACCCCCTGTCACTGAAAAATAAGTATATAAGTAGCACATTTTCACATTGTTAACTCACTTATACATCCTGTATAAAGACGTGAAAAATAAAAGGACTGAAACCAAGACAGAAGTCTTTTGAGGATTGGATTTTTCTTTTTATTTGACCAGAATCTGTGCTTGGTGCTTGTACTATTTTCATTGCTTATTATTGTTTGTTTTTTTCTCCTCATATTGATTTTATATCCAAGGTGCCTGAATGGCAAAACATTATTAACCCGATGAAGAGTTAAAATTGGGAACAACCAGGGATCATCCTCTCATCAGCAGTAGTGGGGAACCAAGGAGGATCAATCTGTTACCAAACCTAAACAGGTGTTTAGCTCTAGTTTTAGGAAATATAAGGAAACAGGGTACAAGTGAAAACACATGGCATACGTGAAAACAGAGGGCAGTTAAGTGATCTGGCTATTCTAAGGACAGTGAGTCTATGAACAGTACATTGAAATTCATTCCTGAAGCCACCAAGCCTTTCACTTTATTCACAATCAAATATTAGAAAAGTACACAGAAAGTGACTACCTTGTTTTTGGAGGGCAGGCTGTGTCTGAAAGCAAAAGAAATACATGATTTATACAAAGCAGTCACTAATATGGCTAATAAATTGCTATCTTCACTGTTTCTTTCACTTTCCTTACAATTCAAAATCAGTGGTACACACAGGAGGTGGACTTTTTTGAGGTAAGGGTGAGGATTCATGCTGTATGTAAAAACTCAGGGTTATTATGTGATCATTCTTGAATAAAGCTGATACGGCTTGTTGAAGCAGTATATGCATCTAACAACAGTAAGGTGAAATATGTTACTATAGCCATTATGTTTTTCATTTTCTTCTCAATGAGATATCTGAAACATAGAGAATGTGGGTATCAATTTTAGGGACAATTAATGTCTGAAAGCAAAGGGCAGTTACAGGATACCTTTTGATTGAATATTTATAGGATTTGTTGGCGAGAGTAGCTGTTAAAAGCATCATGACCATTAAATTTATGTGACGCCTTTACAGCCAAAGGTGGTGTACCCTCTCAGAAGGGTCAGATTCCACTGTGACAGTATGTGTATGCTTTCTACCCAGGTATCTTATTAGAACTCTCTGAATTTTGGTTAAACTACCTTAGATAAGCTGACATACAGACACTTACACAGCTAACATATGCAGCATTCCAGCATTCCAGAAACCTCTGTTGTCACAATCTGGCACTACACCCTGTCTCCACCTAGGGTTTATGTGACATATTTGCAAAGCTGGGTAAAACTAATTCCAGAATGTATGTGTACTAAGTCCTCATTAAACCAAAAGTGAAAAAAAAACTTTTTTATTAAGTCAGCCAAAGCAACATTTTATTGTATATAAAGACTGCATTCTGTGGACCTACAAAGGCAGTCTGCATCACATAAATTGGGATGGTGATGTACTAAAGTCCTTTGGGACATTCGTGAGTGTATGTTGTACCCAAGTATCTTATCTGAATTCTCTGGATTTTTTGTTAACTGCATTTGGGAACTAACATATGACCTTTAAAATATATAGTTACTAAATCAAGTGTTGCATAGGGCTTTTGTTGTCACAGTCTGACACTATGCTTAGATTCTATCTGCCTCTATTTGACCTCTGTACAAAAGGCAAGTTGAAGCTAAAGTTCAGTATATAATGTGTACTACATTTTCATTATTCAACATGGAATATTTTATTTTATTTTTTATTTTACATTTGTTAACGGCCATTTTTCAGCAGAGGCCCAGGGAGAAAAGCTCCACAAAGAAAAATTACAGACACATTTAGTTATTTAGACATAATCAGTATACACACAAATTACAAGAGACATATTTTTACAGTGGTATGCGGCACAAACAGTTACAGTGGAGAGAACAATCAAAAAAGATATTAATTTTAAAAATAAAGGTAAGTAATAGATTTGTGGTGTACAGCTGAACTTTGGAATGTAGGTAGAATACATACATAGTACACAGGTACAGTAAATACATTGTAGATTAGCCAGTGTTTGTGAGTAAGATTGAAAAACTATTATCAATTGCTCTAGATTTAGTATTGAGATGTTGCCTGATGAGGTCTTAAAAGGGGCTTTGGATGATGTGTTTTGAATGCTAGTAGGGACAGAGTTCCATTTGTGACTTCTAGTAGTAGTTTGATGATCTAAGAGGCCTTTTGGCTGAGTGATGTTGTACTAGGTTTTTGATGGCAGGACACTTAGTTCAGTTTTGTTGAGATTAGTCAGAATGGGAGATGCATAGAGTAGGGTGGATAGAAGTTGGCAATGGCTGATCTTGTGTTGTTGGTAAGAAATGGTTTGACCCCAGTTTGGCATGTACTTTTTAATAGTTAAGTTCAGATGACTATCAAATTTTAGGGCCACTGGAGCAATTGGAGTAGCATTTGTGGAGTAGATAGTGAATTGACTGTTAGTGTTTTTGTTAGAACTGGTTATAATCATAAGCTGAGTTTTCTTTGGATTGAGGATATGTTGGGCTTTGGTAAGGTAGTTTTCAACGTCAGAGAATGCTAGTTGAGTTGCTTGCAGAGATTAAGGTAGTGTCATCTGCATACTGAATTATAGATGCATGCTGTGTGGAGGTGTGGAGGTCATTTGTGAAGACTGTGAATAGTAGTGGTCCTAAGATAGAACCCTGTGGGACTCCTATAGTTATGGGCAGCTGAGGAGAGAGAGAATATTCCCATTTCACAGTTTGGTACCTGTCAGTTAAGTAGCTTTGGAACCAGGTAAGAGTGGAATTAGATAGATGATATTGGTTTAGTTTGTTTAGCAGGATTTGGTGCAAGACTGTGTCAAATGCTTTACACTTGCAGGCCTTCATTTTTGAGACGGTTTACTGTGTCTGTGAAGCAGAGGAGAGCTGTAGTGGTACTATGGGCAGGTCTGAAACCATGCTGAGTAGGTGACAGGATGTTGCAGTCTAGGAGATAGTTTAGCATCTGGGTATGGATGCATTAGTAAAGCAATGGGTCTGTAGTTATTAAGTTCAGTGGAGGTCCCGCCTTTATGTATTGGGTGTAACATAGGACATTTTCCAGAGTTTGGGCACATAGTTTTCAACAATTGATCTGTTTATGAGAGTGGAGACTGGGGATGGCAATAGCATCTGCTGTGAGTTTCAAGAAATAGCTGGGGAGTAGGTCGGCTGCTGTTGATGAGGTTTTTAGTTTGGAGAGCATGCTTTTGATTGAAGTGGTGGAAACAGTTTTGAGGGTAAAGCTAGTATTAGAGTTATCTGTGTTTGGGGGGGATAGTGAGGAAGGAACTGTCCTGTGATACTAAGGATAGAATTGAGTTCACAAAGTGGGAGTTGAATTGTGTTTCGATGGGAACTTTAGTGTCAGGGGTGGTTGGTTTGGGGGTAGCCTTTTGGGTGGATTTTAGTAGCTGGTTTACATTTTGCCAAAATTTTTGCGGGTTGTGTTGGTATTTAGTTTGTAATGTTGTGTAGTAGGATTTTTTGTCCAGCCTAATGCATTTTTGCACGGTTGCGCAGTTCTTGGTACTTAGTTAGGCTTTGTGTTTCTTTGTTTTTAGGCAGTGTCTCTGGACTTGAGGATTTGTTTGGTTTCTTTACTGAGCCATGGGTTTGTAGAGGTTCTAACCTTGACTGTGTGCAATGGAGCGACAGTGTCTAGGTGTTGTAGAAATGTTTTGTTGAAATATGCTACAGCCTGGTCAAGTGGGAGGGTTTTAGGGGGTCCAGTCACAGTTACACAGTAAAGTGTTGAGGACCTCAGGAGAGAATTTTTTTGTGTTTCTAGTGGATATATAGTTAGTGGTTTTGCATATGCTTGTTCTACATAAAGTATATTATGTTGTGGTCACTTAAGGTGTCTGGGAGACTGCCTGTGTGAGGGTACAATGTGGGGTTGCTAGTTAGGACCCAGTCAAGGATGGATTCAGATTTTTATCACACCTAGTTGGAATTTGGACTAGCTGCTGGTAGCCATGGAGATTTATTAGATTACTTGGTGGTTCTGATATACAGGTGAACCAATCTAGGTTGAAGTCCCCAGAATAAGGGTTTCTTGTGAGTATGTGGAAGAACACCAGGATAAGAAGTCTTCAAGACTAGCAGGTGTATTACCAGGTGGAATATAGATCACAATTATGGTGATGACCTTTTAGGGTGAAGTTGAAGTTGTGAGATAAGTATGTCCCAATTATTGGGGTTGGACTTGTAGAGTAAGGCAGTTCCACCGTGGTCTGTCTTGTCTAATGATATTGAGTTAGCTATGTTTTTATTTAGCCAGGTTTCTGTTAAAGCAACTATGTCTGGGGAGTAGTGTGCTATTGTGGCCTGGAGCTCAGGTATTTTATTTTTGATACTTCTAATATTAATATTTAGCATTAAAAGATGGTTGGTTTTGCTGCTGTTGTTGATTTGCCCAGGGATGAAGAAAATGGGGGTGTTATGTTCTGACATTTGTGTTTGAGCAGTTTGTGTTGGACAGGATGGATTTGGGCCTGGGTTGGGGTGGATATCCCCACTTATGGTGAGCCTGGAGGTAAAATGGTTATACAGATGTTGGAGTTTGGTGAGGAGTGTGAGAAAGTATTGTGTTTTTTGGAGTAGGAATGAGAGCATATGTGTTTAGTTCTGAATTGGTCCGTTATGTAGTTCTTGAATAAGTGTGGGCAGATATTATTATAATGTGTGGTGTCTGTGTATGAGAGTGCATAATGCAGTGTTGTGCTACTAAGTTTAGGGATATTGCTAGAGTGATAACTTGTGGTGTTGTAAAGAATTATGAGAAGACAGACTAGATTTAGTTGTGTGATAGTCATGGTTATAAAGTTTATGTTGTTTCTAGGTGGGGGGGTCTGAATAGGAATTATAGGGTTGCACTATATGTGGATGGGGAAGTAATGTGGGTGATGCAAAAAATGCCTAGTGGGAATGAGAGTGATTGGGAGTATTTTGTGTGGAGCAAGTTGGTGTGGTTTAATGTGATATGACTTGAGGAGCTGTGATTGGTGGAGGTGATGTGAGGGTGAGCTGTGGGTGTGGCTATGATTACTATAAATGTAGAGGTAGTGGGGGAGCCAGAGCCAACCAGGGCAAGAGAAAAAGTAAGTATTACTTTACAAATCTGAACACTTTTAAAACAAATTCCTGAGGTCTAATGGCTACGGCTAGCAGAATGTAATTGCTGAAAGCACTTGTGTCCTGGTGGGAGACTAGAAATTTAAAGATGGCTCCATGCTCAGCAGGATTCTAATATAGACTTTGTATTGGGGGAGGGAGATAGCACAAGGGGTGTAAACCAGGTGGAATGCAAAGAA
The DNA here is from genome assembly GCF_019279795.1 of Protopterus annectens. Classification (NCBI taxonomy): domain Eukaryota; kingdom Metazoa; phylum Chordata; order Ceratodontiformes; family Protopteridae; genus Protopterus; species Protopterus annectens. The sequence goes on along the minus strand of NC_056741.1, from coordinate 1,139,279,329 downwards.
ACCAGAGAGGCAATCAGTGGAAATCAGTGAAGGCCTCAGAGAGGGTAAGTAATAATTCAAACTACCTGTAAAGTGAAGGAGAGAAGAGACAGCAAAGTTTATTAAGGTTGAGAGTGTGTCTTTACATTGACTTGCTGATTAGTAACCAGTTTGTGCACTGAATATCCTACATGTTTCACCAGAAAATATATAATATGTTTTCAAGCAGCTAAAGCTGTGGAATCAAATTTAGAGTTATGCTACACTGGAAGCTCTGAGTTTATAATTGCAGTCTTAGGTATGTTTTGTGGCTGAAGACATTGCTGTTATTATCTGCAAGTTTCATAATGGAAACACAAAGAAAACAGTCATATTGACTTTCAAAGACAGACCCCCTTATTGCCACCCTCTAACATTTTGTGTTATACCTTGTTTTCAATGTGGTTGCTGTACTGAATTTCTTCTCAATGCAGTGAGTACACTAGTGTTCTAAAGACTTTTTACTGGGTGGTTGCTGCATCAGAAGTAAAAAAAAATCCTCTATATGTTGCCAAAAACACTTTTTTTTTATTTGCAGCATACCATAGTGAACATGCTAAATGCCTGAGCAACTAATGCTGTGTTGTGGGATAAAACTCCACATAGTGATGGACTAAAAACCCAAAAGGTAGAGTGGGAGTCTTAGCTGATTTTTAGCTGATCATATTGCTGTTACTCTCTGAAAACTTACTAAAGAAATCTCAAATGAAGTCTGAGGTATAGCCTTTTACATATAGGCATTACATCAGTATGATTAAGGTTGCTGCAGTGTAACATTTTGTATTGCATCTGGTTTACACTGTGATTGCTATTTCAACCTTCTGTTCAATTTGCAGACCACAGTAATGTCCTAGAATACTTCTCAGTTGAGCATATTTTTAAATCAGGAATAAAAGGTATTTATATTTCACCAAACATATGTATTTTTGCAGTTGTAACATGTCATTGCTACAATGTCATGTTTTCAAGCAGCCAAAACTGTGGGGTCATATTCAATAGGTACACTGCACTGGATGCTCTTAATTTAAAATTGCAGCCTTATATGAGTGTTGTAGCTGAATGCTTTATGGTTATTATGTGAAAGTTTCACAATGAAATCTTGAAAGGTTATAGCTTTTGAAAGACAATCCACACTGGTTTTAGTCTATATGATTTTATTGCCACAGTTTGACATCTTGCATTCTGTTTTCATTGTAGGTGCTGTGCTTAACTTCTGTTCAGTATAATAAACAACAATAATGGCATAAATACTTCCTTTTTTGGTTGTCATTTCATCAGATGTCAATTTTACTTATTCCTTCTAAATACAGAATCCCCCCAACTGTAACTATGACCCCCTTCAGTTTAGACTTGTATAGTAAACTATATTACACAGTAATAAACCAAACAATCTAAAAGTCACAAAATGACATGACTTAAAACTGCTTTATTAAATGCTCTACTTTAAGTGCTTTCATCTTATACCAAAAACTTCATCAGACTGTAAAATTAAAATCACACGTCTAAATACTGAAACCAGGTCACAATACATGATCATATGGAATATTACTTTATTTTTTACACTTTTTTTTGCTTCAGTATATATTTTAAATTTAATGCATTATTAAGATATGGCAGCGTAGAAGCATTTTATTGTACCTGCTAGTTATGTTTTTTTATGCCAAGCATATATTTTTTATGTCGTGCATACTTTCATCATCACCTTCAATATATAAAAATAAAATTGTCTAAAATTATGAACTAAACAAAGTATCTAAACAGGGCATTTCTAGTGCTATTAGTTCTCAGTTTACATTCTTTCAATGACCTTAGTTAATGTATAACGTGCATGTAGAACAGCATGCTACAAAAAAGCATTCCTTTGGATATGCCTTTAAAATATCCCACACAGTTAACTTTTTTCCCATTTAAAATACTATAACAAATGTAGTTTTCTGAATAAGAGGCAAAAGAACTACAAGAAATTGATCAATTGTGTTAATACAAAAAGTGCTCTTACTTTTAACAACACTCCAGGCTATTTAAATTACATGTACAAAGAAGTGGTTTACATTAGATGCTGTTCTACATGCACTGCATTTTATGAAGACTGCACTTTAAGCAAGTTCAATGAGAGATTGTGAATATGATTATGCAGTAAGATCTAATAATACTTGAAATGCTTTATTCAGGCATTCAGTATGTGAATTGTAGACAGCTTTACTTTTAAGTATTGGAATGTTTAAAATTATTAGAGGAGGTGATGCTGAAAATATGCTCGACATAAAAGAATATAATTGGCAGGTATGTTTAAGTGCTTCATTACATTTCATGTTATCTGAAATAAAAAAAAGTATAACACTTTGACGCAAGGTTCCATATCATTTAGTTTCAGTATTTAAATGTGTATTTTTTTTTAATTCCACAGTCTGATAATATCTTTGATACAAAGATAAAAGATCTTACTGTGGAGCTTTAATAAAGCAGTTTATAACATATAATTGTCAGTTTCTTGGCTTTTGCAGCTTTAATTTTTTATTTGGCTTTTGACAATGTACTTTAAGTGAACAATTATTGCACCAATTTGTTATTTTAATTTTAAAGCTATTTATGAGTCTTCCATGATGGAACCACCAGCTAAGTGATTTTTGTAGCTGATGGTCATGATATATTATTCTGGGAAATGTGCTGTAGTACTTTGCATGGTTACAGAGAAATGGTTCTTTATTATTACCAGAAATTAACAGCTGCAGCTAAAAGGAACTGTTTCCAAAATGCAGGAAAATGCAATTCAGAGACTTATAAACCACTACAAATAACTGATGTTGCACTGGGCACTGAATAATGACTAAAAAGTCACACTAACACAGTGCAAAGAAAGGAACCAGGAAGGTACCAATATTAACATTTAGGGCTTTCATTTTTTCCTGTATTCCAAGAACTTCATTAGAACAAATAATAGTAATAAACACTTAATTTAGACATACATATACAAAAAAATGAAACAAAAACTTTGTCTATAAAATAAATAAAATTAGGACACCTTAATTATCAGTTGTGTAGTCTACAGTGATTTTAAAATACATTTAATGTTAATAGTCTCATTTAATCCCAGAAATTTATTGGCAGTTAATAAAAGCTGCCACCTAAATTTCTTTACCTCTAACTAGTTTTAAATCACTTCCTCTATCTGTGTCAAAAATATGGGCCACTACATGAAATTTAATCATCTTAAAGTGTTCGCAGCTCAAGAAACATTTTGCCAATTTTTTATGACATTAGTGTTTAGTGAAATAGGTAACAAAAATGTCCTACACTAGTCTGACTGGTCTGTTTTGACCTTAGGGAGATAACTACTTACTAATATAGACTGAACATTTAATAGCCTTTTAGATTTAATTTCTTCAATGATAAGTTAAGGAAGTCCATACTATTATTCAAGTAGTCCAAAATATTTCAAACTCTTCAAATGAAGAATTCCAAATAAAAAAAAAAATAATCATCAATATAACGCATGTTGAAAGAAACTTTACTAAATAATGGGTGTTTTGTTAATATATTAAGGTCCCACCAACTAATAACCAAATTGGTGTATGCAGGATCCACCCTTCCACACACAGCCACCCTTTTTATCTGCATGTAAAAGTTACCTTCAAACATAAAAAAATATTGTTTAATATTGCTTCCGTCACTAAAACGAATGTTGTTAATGTCTTTGTTAGCTGTATCAGTATGTTGTTCTTCTTTTGGCTTTTCCCGGTTAGGGGTCGCCACAGTGGAACTCTGGTCCACTAATGATTGGCAGTAGATTTTTATGGTGACGAGGTGCCAGCTCAATGCCCAACCTTCAACGAAGGCATGCCCATTCTACACATGTCTTTCGAATGTCATTCGACTGCTAGGAGGACATGCAGACTCCACACAGAAGGTGCCCCAGCCGAGAATCAAATGGGAGAACCTCTTGCTGTGAGGCAACAACGCTACCGCTGCACCACCGTGGCTTACGTTAGCTGTATCAGTATAATTACTTAAATATAATGAGGTATAAAATCACTTCCCAAATCTGTCCAAAACCCTAGACTCCTTGTTAAGGGGATGGACAGAGGAGCTCTCCTTGGCCAGCTCCTTTTTTGGTGCCACCAGTATCATAGAATCAATTGCTGTACCCTTGCTCTAATAATGGCAATCTTTAGGTGAGACTAAAAATTTGTCTGGCTTGCACCAGATGGGTTCAGCCACATCTAGTTCCTTCCATGCCTGGTTTGAGATCAAGACATCTATCTTCTCCATGGCCGGAACCATCCAAGAAGTAGCTGGCCCAGACCTGAAGGCCTTGAGAAAGACTGACTCCTCATGGGAAGGGGCTTTGGAAGACTATCTGCCGTTCTGTCTTAATAGTTTGAGAACCTCACTGTATAAGACATCCTCAAGTGGTGATCTTGGGGACCACTCGCCTTCATCAAACTCAGTACCATTAGTTAATGACTCCCGTGGGGAGTTCATATGCCTCCTCTTGCATGTATGCTTCTGAGGTGCCTCTGTGCTGGGATGCTCCTGAGAGGACACAGAAGATGAATGGGAGTCCTTGATATGGACTGTCTTGAGGATCAATGGGATTGGATATCCTGATGGGATAAGAAGAGCAGGGTCAGGACCCAAGGACTTCCAATGCAAGATGGACAGAGCCAAGGGCGTAAGAGAAGTCTGCTCATTAAGAAAATAGTCCACTCTCCCAATGGCCTTGAAAGCCAAGCTGAGGGGGAACCCAAAGCCATGCCCAGAAGGAGACAAAACATCCAATCTAGGCTGGTCCCAGTATCCCACATAGCCAGGCTCTGAAGCCAAAACCACAGCCAAGCTATCTAGCACCAGTGCTCTGAGAGAAATGAATGGCTCTGAAACCTTTGGAATCAATAACTATCCCTTGATCCATTGTGGATGCTTTGGCTCAGAGGTCTTTCTGGATCTGAGACCCTCAGAGCTGGTCAGATTAGAGATGTCACTGGGATGGAAGATGATGAAGTCTTTGGATCCAACAAGGACAACCCTTGGATGAAACTCAGATCCACAGATCCCAAACCTGGAGGGTGAATCATGGTAGGAGTGACCACAGGAAAAGGAGAAGCTCACAGATCCAAAAAGGTTCATTGCTTGGAAAACCCCCAACTGGATTTGGGTCCTGAGGGACTTATTCATCATCCTATCCATGTCTGATTCTGTAAGGCTTCTGGTAGAATGCACTGATCTGATGGATAAGTAGTTGGGGAAGGAGGTATAGAGGAGTGATGTACAGGTATTTCTTGCAGGAAGGGTGAATACAATCTAGGAGATGTTGGCTCTGGGGAAACCTGGGCTCCTGCAAAAGTGAAGTATGGGATCTGATCACTGTCAGACCAGGCAGAGATGTTGGATCTGACAATCTAAGAAGTTTTGGAGCTGCAGTCAAAGAAGCAACTGGAGAGGAGAAGCAGTCAGTGGAATGCTTATTAGCATCTTTGACTTCCTCCTTGGATTTTTCAAAACTTTTATCCCCTTTATATCTGTCCAAATGCTTCTTGGTAGATGAGGACGCTCCAGAAGCAGAATAAGAAGTACTAGAAGAAGAAGAAGAAGAAGAAGAAGAAAGAGGTCAGGAAGAGTCTCCCACAGGGGCTGGAAGAAGTCCCTTTAGATCCATCTTGTTCTGAAGTTCAACAATGGCTCTTTGGCCAAAGGCTGTGCAAATTGCCCTCTCTTCATCAAGATGAGCTGCACTAATACAGCATGCACATTTTGAGAGGGCATCTGAATTAGGGATCTTGTAGCTGCAAGCTACACATTTCTTGAATCCCAAACATTTCTCCATTCTGTAGAAAAAATGTACAAAATACCAAAAACAGAAATGATCACAACAACAGTATTGAAAATTGTCCTAAGGAATTGCAGCATCTGTCAAGGGTATAACCCACAGCCTCACAGTAATGCCAAATAGAAAAGATTGCCAATAACATCAAAGGAAAATAAGTAAAACTTTTTTTTTAAACAGGTAAGGAGAAATTACAGCAAGTAAGAGAAACACTAATAGGCAAAAGCTAGTTAGCAAAGGTATTAGAGATTATGTGTTCTTAGGCATCACAGGAAATAAATAGGGCATATAGTAATATTGATCTGTACCTTCTGGATGCATTGTACCAAGGAGTTATTAATGAGGATGAATTTGACTTGGTCCACAAGGGGGAACAACATCTTTCATTTAGGCCCATTGTCAGCAAGAGGCTCTAAGACAGAACCCATGGCTGCCTTTGTGGACCAACTTGAATGTTGAGACCTATGGCTTCTGGAGCATAGATGTGGGTAACCCTATCCCAACTATCCCCCATTTTGGGGTTGGAATTATTTCAAGATAGTTTAATGAACAGCAAAGTTTGTTTTTTAGTTGGTAAACACATGTTTATTTTTTAAGATTCATCATTTTGAACAAGCAACTTAACTTTTTGAAGGAGAAACCTACCAACAGACCAATGGAGATTTATTCTAGCATCCATTAACAACATATAATAATATAGTAGGTTTTTTGGGACATCATAATTTTTGAAGAAGGCAACTGAATGAAGTAATTGATTTTATGACTTACATTAACCAAACTACCGTTACACCTGATAGGTTTATTCATTGAAAGAGGATATCCTGAAACTTGATGCCTACTATTGGTATGACTACCCGCAAGTTACGGGAAAAGAATTTGTGAACACATAAGATCTAAAAAAGAAAAGGATGACATTTCTTTAAAACCACATCTCAATTAAGCCAGCATAATATAAATGAACATAGTGTTGGTTAGGTTAATCCATTAGATATATAGTTGTTCTAGTAACATTATGTTTTGATTTTGAACATATGTCATTACACATTTTTATTTTTATTTATTTATTAAATTAAATAAATGTATGATATTATATATATCATTATTCTTTGATTTTTTTTATTTTCAAAAAAAATATTTATATTTATAGTTGTTTATTATGCATTTTTTTTAAAAGTTTTTTTTATTCAAAAAAAAAATTTTACTTTTTGTATTTATATATATATTTTTAAAAGGCTGCCTCATGGATGGATTCTTTTAAAGAAAGAAATGTGTGGTTAACTAACTAATTAAATAATTGAGCAATTTGTGAAGTGGTGCTATTTAAGTGTGGATGGATTAGTATTACAACAGACTCTGATGATACCATCTTTTGCCTTGGTGTTTCTGCATCCTGAATTTGCTGTTGTGGAAAAACTGTCTTCATTACTTGGTTGTGGATCCTGGTTTGGTTTCCTGTTTTTTGGTCTTAGTTAGCAAAGGTGCTCTCTATAGATATCAAAATAGAAATTAGTTAACTGAAGTGAGCCTGAGCAAAAGGGACCACATCTGTTTGAACAAGAGGCAAATGAGATCTGAAGTAATGTTGGGGACAGGAGGGGATTATGTGTAAGGAGAAGAGCCTGAGTTTTGGATCCAAAGTCTAGAGTGGCCTAAGTTGGATCTGACAATGTAAAAGGACCAAAAACACCACTATGAACTGCAATGTTCTTTAATAACAGCACACACGTAATATGTGGAACTGTAGACAAATGATAAAACAAAGTGAGCAAGATAAAATCCCCTTTCTTTTCCTGGATAAGTTCCTTTGGAGTTTTCCTTCATCAGATCATGATGATTATTAGTATATGCCAGGGTGAAGCTCATAGTGCTCTTGCTAGTATTTTTGGAGATCCTAGTGTATGGGGTGTGGCTTGTCTTGTGCATTAATGGGGCTCCTTCGTTCTTCCTAAGGGAATTAGATACTTCTGCACGCATAAATGTATCTTGCCCCGAGTAACCTCTATGGCTCAGGTTACTTTGTAAAAACAAAACTTCCTGCTCATAGTCTGACTCCTTGGTACAAAGTCTAGATATTCAAGTAACTTCATTTCTCATGATGGTTCTTGAGACATGTCTAGGATGCATACTACTCTTATGAAGATAATGATTTTTCCATATCTCTTTCCTGTGTATCCTAGTTACAATCTCCTTCTGATTCTGTAGAGTAAGAGTCACATCCAAGAAGTCAACACTTACATCAGAAGATTGAGCAGTGAACTTCAAGAATGAGGTGGTACCATTCAAAGAAGATACAAAGGATGATAACTGATCCTTCTGTGCATCCCAAATAAGTATATCATCTACAAAGCGTGCATAACACACTAAATTCTTTAACCACGGGTTTGACTGTGTGAGAACTTTTTCTCTTTCCCATTCAGCTAATACTAAATTAGAGTAGCTGTTAGCACATGGTGTTCCCATGTCCACTCCCCAACGTTGCCAGTAATAATTCTTTCCATAACTGAAAATATTGGTTTCTAATACCATCTCAAGCAAAGTACAATAAGATCCACTTCAATATTGCAAGTCTGTGTACTGATGTAATTTCGTACAGCTTCAATCCCAATATCATTTGGAATAGAAGTGAAAAGACTGCATACATCTAGAGTTACTAGTTGTAAATCAGAGTATTTATTCAAATCCACCTTTCTCAGCTGTTCTAGCAACATGGTGGTATCTCTAAGAACCATTGATATGGATGAGAGGAATATCCTTAGTTTCTTCTCCACATACATGGACATGATCTGATGAAGGAAAACTCCGAAAGCGCTTATCCAGGAAAAGAAAGGGGATTTTATCTTGCTCATTTTGTTTTATCATTTGTCTACAGTTCCACATATTACGTGTGTGCTATTATTAAAGAACGTTGCAGTACTTGGTGGTGTTTTTGGTCCTTTTACATTGTCTTGATTTTACCTGACACACCTTCAGCAGCCTCCTGCCCTTTTTCTTATTATATAAGTTGGATCTGAGGTTGGATATGAAGACCCATAAGCTGAGAAACGGATGGAAGAGACAACATCAAATTCACACTTAAACAGTCAGTGACTTGTCATACTATAGCTCCACCCTCTTCCAGTTAGCCTCATCATTTCATTGCTTCCTCAGCCCCCTTGCTTTGAAGTCATTAGCTGCAACTGCCTGTACCCCATTTAAAAGAAAAAAAAAAAAACAGTTTGCCCATACCTTCAGTTTTTCTTTGAAAACACAAATTTTGATGATATGTTCATAGCACTTTGGTTTGAGTAGTTACATTGACATTGCCAGTATAGGTTCATAGGTTCATAGGTAGATACTAGGTTATCTGCCCTAGGGCATTTATAAGCCTAGCCAGAGTGTATTTGCTTTCCGCCTCCCTATTAGATTAGCCTACTGTGCCTCTGTAAAGTAGGTCACAGAAGGTACCCTTTTAAGATTAGTTTACTGTGCCTCTGTCTAGCAGGGACACAGAAGAGATCCCAGGGGTGAATTTGCGATTTCCCATCCACGCGTCCAGATTTTGCTTGAAGAGGGTCAGCGAGGGGCTATGTCTAACATGAATTGGGATTCTATTCCAGAGTGAGGGGAGCCTCTGGGAAATTAATCTGTCCCTCCAGCATGTCCTATTTATTTTTGTGCTGAGGTTTAGGTCCCTGGAGCGTGTAGCTGTAAGGGACTTGGATTTTTTGAGGTGGAGCATGTCCATTAATTCTGGGTTTGACATGGCTTTGTACGTCAGGCATAGATCGCCTCTGAGTAGGTGGTAAGCAACTGAGTAGAGCTGGAGTTGCTTTAGTCGAACTGCATAGGACACCTGTTTGTAGCCCATGATCCTCTTGGTGAGGTACTTTTGGGGTCTCTCCAGTTGCTGCAGGTGTCGGGTAAGGTACATCCCAAAAGGGGCATTGTATTCAATTATGGGCCTGATGAGTGATGAGTAGAGGGGCACAATGACCTCTCTGATCTAGATGTAAACCCTTTCATGATAACGTGGGCTATATAGAAGGTCTTTCTAACCACTTTGGCAACGTGATTATCAAAGGAGAGATTACTATCTACGTTGGTCCCCAAATCTCTAATTACTTCTTCCGTACTTAATGGATTACCACTTATGTGGTAATTTGTGGGCACCTTGTTTTTCCCAAAGGGGATGACTATGCACTTTTTAGCATTTAGCTTGAGGCCGTGGCTCTGACACCAAGCATCCATCTCTGTCAGATCCTTTTGGAGGATGCTTGTGTCAGCTGGAGATTTGATTATGGCCCCCAGTTTGAAGTCATCTGCGAACTTTGTCAGCCATAATCCCCCCATGTTAGCCTGAACCTCAGAGAAGTATATACCGAACAAGAGAGGTCCCAGAACTGAGCCCTGTGGGATGCCACTTGTAACTGGTTTGGATTCAGATATGGCACCTGCGATTCTGACCATGTGGGTTCTATCTCTGAGCCAGTTTGCAACCCATCTTGTGATATAGGGTTTGATATTTAAGTTGGTAAGCTTATTTACGATGCCCGAGTGGGGTATTGTGTCGAAGGCTTTTGCGAGGTCCAGGTAGGCTGTGTGGACTACCTTGCCCTCATCTATGGCTTTGGTAACTGTTTCAAAGAAATCAACTAGGTTTAAGAGACAAGATCTGCCCTTAACAAAGCCGAATTGGGTAGGGTCCAGTGTCTGGAGGCTCCCAATGCCTTTGTTTATGAGTTCCATGATAATATGCTCCATAGCTTTACAGACCAGACTAGTCAGGCTTATGGGGTGATAGTTTCCGGGGTCCGTTGTGGCACCACCTTTGTGGAGTGGGACCACTGTAGCTGTACACCATTCTTTGGGTACATATCCTGTAGTAAGGCTAAGTTTGAACAGTGACTTAATGTGAGGGTTCAGTTCTTCTTGGAGCTCTTGTAGGACACAGCCTGGGACACCGTCCGGTCCCATAGATGCTGTGTTTTTTGCTTTGGAGAGGACAGCTTTCATCTGTGCATCTGTGATGTCAGGGAGGTTACATTCAGTTGGGACAGGCATTTGCTCCTTTGGAGGGGGAGGGGGGGGGAAGTTTGCGCTGAATCTGTCTGCCAGGATGTTGGCTATGTCTGTAGGTTCAGTATATTTTGTACTGTTATGCAACAATTCAGAGCATATCTCGGAGTTTCTGCCCATGTTCCTGACATAACTAAAGAAGGCCTTGTGATTATCTTTAGTGTCTAGGGCAATTTTTCTTTCAAAGCTGGCCTTTGATGATTTTATGAGGGATCGAAGTTTCTTGATAATATGGATCAGAGATGCCTTCCCTTTTTGGGATTTTGCTCTGTCATGTAGTAGCTTCCTCCTTCTGTTGTATAGCTTATTTATGGCCGGGGTCCTCCAGACCGGTCTCCTGTTTTTGGAGGAGTGAGTCTTGATTTTATTTGGGATAGCACGATCCATGCATTCCTGCAGGTGCTCATAGAATATATTTGTAAAGGATTCTGTGGATTGGGATGTATTATCCTCTGGCCCAGGGGCTTTGAAGGATTCCACCTCAGTCTTGAGAAGTGCAAAGTTGGCTTTTGAGAAATTCTTTACAGTGATTTCCTTGGCTGGGGGTGGGGATGGGATATGGATGTCCAGGGAAATTTGTTTATGGTCTGATCTTACCAATGAGGGGTTTACCTCTGGTGTGGAACATAGAGTCCCCATGTTGGTGATGACCAGGTCCAATATGTTGTTCCCTCTTGTGGGAGTGGCGACCAGTTGTTCCATTGCATTAGAGTTTATAAATTCAAGGAACCGTTGGGCGAGGGTGTTTGGGCTTGAGTAGTTTTCCCAGTCATTGCTTTTGCAGTTGAAGTCACCCAATAACATAGTGTTTGGAGAGACCTTCATATTCTCCAGTGTTCTCAGGAATGCCAAGTGGGATTCCTGTAATAGGGAGGGTGTTCTGTAGCAGGCTACAAACTGAAAGGCATTTTTTACCGCTGTTAGTTGCACATGGATGGTTTCCGATGCTTCGTGCAGTGCCACTAACCTGGAGGTGTAGGTATCTTTGATGAATATAGATACTGCCCCTCCTTTTGTGCTTCGGTCCGAGTTTTGGGGCCGAAATGCATGGTATGAGTTATAACCTGGTAGTGCTGGGGTGCTCTCAGGAGCCTTGAACCAGGTTTCTGTTACTGCACAGACATCAATTTTCTCCATACTGACGAGAGCCTTGAGTACATGCATCTTGAGGTTTAGACTTCTGGCATTGAGTAGCATTACCTTTAGTTTTTTTATCCTTGAGTTGTCTATGGAGGTGGGTTTGTCCTTTGAGCCTTGCCTAAAAAAGGCACTATAGGGGTGGCAAGAGCCTTGGCCAGTATACGAAAGCCTAAGGGTGACAGGTGCAAGCCGTCCCTAGCGAAGCAACGTGGCTTGTCGCGCATGTCATCCCAGGCTGACAGACACTGGATCCCCTTTGAATGACACCAATACTTTAGCCAATTGTTGAAACTGATCATTTTGTCTTTATACTTTGGCATCATTCTTGGTGTAGGCAAGATGCTACTCAAGGTCAGGGTCATACCAGCATGGGCTACATGGTCAGAGAGCTCCTCTATGTCTCTTTTCATGTAGTCCAGGGAGGTACATCTCAGGTCATTCACACCAGCATGGACAATGACGGAGTCATACTTGTACTTGCTTTGGAGTGACCTGAGTGCTTGCGTTATGTGGCAGATCCTGGCACCCAACAGGCAGCTTACAGTGACCTTCTCCTTGTTCAGTCTGGTGAGCGGGACGTTAGTGTGCCGGACAATAGAGTCCCCTATAACAAGTGTATTTGGTGTGTTGTTTGGCCTTAAGGGCTGTGACTGTGAGGCACACTGATTTTGTGAGATATGTGATTCGTGGGTATTGTTGAGGGGTGGCTGTTGCTTGGATATCTGCTTAGGAGGTCTTCGCTGTTTAGGCAGATTTTTATTTAGAGCCTCCGAGTATGTTTTTGTGTGTTCATGTGTTGGGTATGCAGATAAAATAGGTCTGTACATCAGTAAACATGACCATCTCTTGGATGGATTTATTTTCTACTAGGCCAATGGCCTCTTTTCAGGGTTGACCCTAGGTGGTATTCATACTGACTAGGGAAGATCCATGAAATTGGAGGATATCTGATTTGCTCAAGGTAAGACACAGTACATATATATATATATATATATATATATATATATATATATATATATATATATATATATATATATATATATATATGTATGTATCTGATTACATCAAATTACGATGAATGTATCAAACTCATTTATAGCTTATTATACTAAATAACTAAACTCCAGACTATACTTAACATTAATGGAATTTAGAATAAAATAAATGCTGTACTATACAACATCCCAAGACTTCTCACATATGAAAAGATAATTAAACACAAAAATATATGGTAGAATAATAAGTGCTAAAATCCAAACTTAAGTTGTCAACTTTGTTAATCATAAGACATTACATTTAAAAAATTATACTCACACTTTGATCATCATCTTCACTTTTCATGTGATCAGCAATAAACCTCACACCATCCACTGCTTCTTCAAAGCCACGGCAACACTTCCTGGGTTGCTTTCCTCGACCATCTTGAAACCCATTAACACTATCTTGCTGGTCAGTGTATGGTCCCCCATAGTTTTTGACAGTGGCAGGGTTAGCAAAACATGTGCAGGACTTTAATCCATCCTTTAAAAGCAAACCAGAATTGGAACGCTCATAGTTCTTTCGACGTTGGCGTAATCGCTGCCTGGCACAATTCTGACGTGGCTGCTTCATGAAAAGAATGGTGGGCAGTTTCTCCAGGAAGATCACTTTCACCCAAGGTGGCATGGTGTGTGTGGTTGGTGATCGGTGGTGTACATTAAGTACACAGACACTTGTCACAATGGAGAAGGTCACCAGAACCATAGTAAACATAAGGTATTTCCCAACCAGGGGGACATCTAATGAGGTCGGAGGAACAATTTTAGAAATAAGTAACAGAAAGACAGTCAGGGCAAGTAGAACAGAGATACAGAGAGTCATTTTCTCCCCACAGTCTGAAGGTAAGTAAAATACAAGAATGGCAAGTGAGGTAATCAGAACACAAGGGATGATGAGGTTGATGGTGTAGAACAATGGCTTCCTTCGGATGATGAAGTCATAAGTAATATCAACATAAGTGGGATCATCAGGGTTCTCATTCCTCCTCCCTGGAAGAGATATGATGTCCCATTCTCCACTTGGTGTGAAGTCATCCATACTGGCCATATCATTTCGAAGGACTAGGTCTAGTTCAGTGCGGTCATAAGTCCAGGACCGGAACTTTAGTGTGCAGTTCTGTTGGTCAAAGGGGAAATGCTTAACCTCTATCTTGCAGGCACTCTTGTAGATAGCTGGAGGTAGCCAGAAGATGCTGCCATCATATGACACTAACACATTACAGTAGAAGGAAACTTCATATATCCCATCAGCACTAAAGACAGAAAGAAAGAAACATGAATGTTTAGCTGAATTTAGATTTATTGTTTATTTTTCTTTATTATTTAGTGCACTTTCTTACACGTTTTCTCTATCTGCTGATGCATTACGCCACTGCAGACCTACAGAATTACAAGAATACTTCCCTTTTATAATTGCCTCCAGTTCACCATTTACTCTTGTGGAAGGACTCATTCTAGGGGAATGTGCTAGTGCCTTTAGGGTCATTATTCTGCAGTTCAGACAGTACCTGGAAAGTTACATTAATGATAGGATTCAAATCAGTCTGGTGGAGGAACCTGATATTTTATTCATTTTTTTGTAATATTGACACTACAATGTAATACTTGGTCTCAAATACCTTCTTCCTTTGCTTATGACTTGTCTCATCTTTGAGGGTAGGGAAGGTAGAAAGTTAGACACATGCATTCACTATTTTTCTCAACTTACCATGCCAGAAAGGCTTCAGTTTGGTGCTCCCGACTGGCTTTCCAGTACAAACAATGCTGTCCCAGGTTCAGATCATTGGGAATTACAAGTGAAATGTGACTGCCAGAGTGTTGCACTGAGTTCAGGGCTCACTCTTTTTCAATAAATGTAAACACAATATACTATCTTGCTTAATTTTCTTTGTAAATTACAGTTGTATATGCTTCCATAGTTCTTATTCACCTTCACTTTGGTAATTTCATCCCTTTTAGTCCAGACCCAGTATTTACATTTTTTAAATTTAATTATTTATTTATCTGTGTATCTTTTTATCCTTTGTTGACCAGTTTAGTACCACCAGGCTAGTGACCTCTTTTCAGCAGAGACCTGAGTTGGCATTTATGCTACTAGAGCACTGCAGAATTTCCACTACTCTTTTCTTTAAGTGCCACGGAATCTTTTACATCCACCTGATCTACCACCACCTGAAGCAGATAGATCTTCTGTTTAATGTCTCATCTGAAGGATGGCACACTCAGAAGTGCAGCACTGCAGTCTCAACAGTTTGAGGACTAATCTAGCCCCCCCTCCCGAGTGGGAATAGAACTTACAGCCTTCTGTTCTTCCAGCACCAAAGGCTATCATCCTACCTGTTGAACCACTGACACTGCTGTTACTTTACTCTTAACGTTTTGCTGGGCACTTCTTCATGAAAACTGATTCAAAACACATGAATGGGTTCCAGAAAGGCAATCTGATGTTTAGATCACAAATGCAATTCAGCTTTAACATTCCCATACTACTAAGTCTTTTGCACCTTGATCTACGATGAGGAAGAATCATTGCCTTTCCAATGTAAAAGCATGTACAATTTGTTATAAACAGCCGAGTAAGCATTAGTGAAGCCCTGTTCTTCCCCTGAGTCTACCTGATCTACTGCCCATTTCTCTCCTAGCAAAATTACAGTGTAACACCAAATGTCAGTGCTGCGGTATTAACTATCTGATAGAGTTGCACAGTGAGATCTCTGACTCTGTTGATTTCACTGGGGCTCCAATTCTTTGCTTATAAGGCAAACATACAATGACAAAAAACAGGAAACCTGCAAAGAGTCATTCATGCAAAACTACAGCAAAACATGGAGCTACACATATCAAAATAACTCTTATTTAGTTCTGGTGAGATGGTACTATCTTTTGACAAATATTCCTTCAGAAACTAAATTATTAGTTTAACTTTCTGAACTGATGATGATACTTCACTGTTAGAACAAGCCTTTATTGGCCAAACACTCTTTTCAGCAATACAGTATGGTGCTATATCCAAACATCTGCCGCCAAATTTACATGAATTGTATCTGTTAAACACTTACAATGAGAACAGTGAACATGTTGCACATCATCAGAGCACAGCACACAGGAAGAGCTACCAGGAACACTTGGGACTGATATGAACCTGACTTTTGACCACCATGTTGCTTCCGCTGTACGGAAAGCTTTCTACATGGTCCACCTCATAAGTAAGGGTATCTCATCCAGGGACAAGGAGGTCATAATATCCCTGTATTCTTCCTTTATAAGGCCAGTTATTGAGTACAATGCACCCTTCGGCATGTAACTCGCACAGCATGCAGCAGCTGGAGAAACCATAGAGGTTTCTCACCAGGAGAATCCAGGGCCTGAAACATCTACTCTACATAGATAGGCTAAAAGCCTTGTCCCTCTACTCAGATTCATACAGACTCCTCAGAGGTGACCTCTGTCTGGCATACAAAGCAAGCTCAGACCCCCACCTTGATGGGACCGCTGCATATCCACAAGTCAAGCTCCACCTGAATAACCCACACACGCGACCTTAGCCTGGTCTGTGACATCAATAGGATTTGTTGGTGGGACAGATTTATGTCCCAGAGAATCCCCCATATAGACTCCCTCTCCACGTCAAACAGAGTTATCTCTTTTTAAGTGCAACCTGGATAACTGGATGAGAAATAGAAAATACACCCCTGGGATTCCACCTGTGCCCCTGCTGGACATGGGCTTTGGGTGCTGACTTGTCTAAACATGGGTTAAACTCTTGGCTAGGCTTATAAGGGTCTCAGGGCCAGTAGCCTAGTAACTTCCTATGATCCTATGATCCCATGACCTGTGCTCTCTTTATGATATGCCTTAACCAAATGAATAAGCTGCCAGAAATGCAGATTTTATCTAGGTGTGAAAGCAGACAAACTTCTTGGTTTATCTTACCCTGATCATGGATAAGCTAATAATACAATGTAGTGGCATCTCTGACAGGAATGCTAGAACTGTCTAGTGCTGTGGTACACCTAATTCCTAAATAATTCCCCAACAAAGACTTCAGATAATATTTTGATTGTTGGCCTCACATGACCTAAAACAGCACACCAATGCCACTGTATTGACTAAACAAGATTTCATGATATACCAGGGCTGCATAACAAATGCAGCTACTAACTGTAGCTGAATATTTCTACATATTCATCTCCTTCCACACTGGGTACAGCCAGAAAATGAATCAAAATTACACAGACATATCCTACAAGATTCAAAGATATATGTTGGGGGAATCATGTTCCATTTCTTGGCAGGGCTTGGCATGGGCACAGACTGCAGTTAGCTGGTCAGGCACATTAACTGGCCATGTGGGTCAGATCCCTTTATATATCCTGAGGCCTAGGACCAGCAGACAGTAGGAAAATCTGAGGGTCTTGATGTTCTGTGGTACATTTTATGGCTTAGTTTTCAAATAAATGTACTCAATAACCACTCCTCTTTATGCCATAAAATGTGTGTATATGCTAAAGAAACTATTAATTTATATACCTACCATGAAAGAATACCAAAGGGTAGATAAGTGTTTTACAGCATTCACAGAAATCCAGATCTCATAATCCAGACTTATATTTCCTACAGCCTAATTTCATGTTAAAAAATAAACTTGCACAAAGGCAGCCAAGGAATCTGACTGCCATTAAAGTATAACTGGCTTCAACATCCTCCCTTTTCAACTGTTTGACAGCAGTTTCAGTGTCAGTAACTGAAAAATTACATATCTCTTAATAGGACAGAAGGTTCTAAAGGAAAATCTTGGATCTGTCTAAATGAAAGAGACTGAAAGCCTCCATCTTTAAAAATATATACCGTTCTTCCCCTAATAAAAACAACTGGATCATTCTTTTTAAAACACTGTATTAAAAACAAAAATGTTTTAAAATGGAATAGCTGCTGTTATGTCTGTGTGCTTTAAATGTTCTTGCTTCTGTAATGTCTAGTAATTGTGTTGTTATACGTACAAAAGATAATAATGTAATGCAGTACTGCAGCTACTGAAAGATGTGTAACACAATTGCATTGTCAGACTGACCCTGGGATTCAGAAACATGCCTGACATGACAGGGCAACTGCATACCTCTCAACCTCTTAGTGCAAGAAGTCTGGACAAAACCTATCAAAATGGGGGAACAATGGCCCAAAAATAGGGACATATTTGAAATATTGCTCTTATAAACTTAGAAAGTTGCCAGAACAACAGTGTTTGTTTTAGCATACATTTTCTGAAGGATATGAGGTCTGAAACTGAAATGTATGACATAGGTTCATAGGTAGGTGCTAGGCTATCGGCCCTAGGGCCTATATAAGCCTAGCCAAAAAGGTACTCTGGCTTTCACCACCCAAAAAAATTATTTTCCTGTGCCCCTGTTGAGCAGAGCCACAGAGGTGATCCCCGGGGTGAATTTCCTATTTCCCATCCGATCATCAAGATTTTCTTGAAGAGTGCTAATGAGGAGCTCTGTTTGACATAGATAGGTAGTCTGTTCCAGAGTATGGGAAGTCTCTGGGACAGGAATCTGTCCCTCCAGCATGTTCTGTTTATTGTGGTGACAAGGTTTAGGTCCCTAGAGCGTGTAGCTCGGAGGGATTGGGATTTCTTTAAGTGGAGCATGTCCAACAGCTCTGGGTTTGACATAGCTTTGTATGTTAGGCAGAGATCTACTGACATAAAGCCTCAGATCATCCCAGTGATTTACCAGAAAAATACAAATTTTATGAGGAACAGACCAAAAATATGAGACAAAAATCTGGACATTCTGCGAAAATCTGGGCAGTTGAGAGGTACGAGTCCAAATGTTACTGCAGACATTCTTAGTGGCATGATGTGACTCAAATATAATTATCCAGGAATTTAGCATCTGAAGCATTGACTAATTAAGAAATTTGGTCAAGTGAATAACAGCGCCAGTGAGAATAGAAGTGTTTTGTGAGTATGGTTAGAGAATTCTGTTATTAATAGTGAGCATGTTGCATTCGTGTAAGTATGCACTTTAACAAAGGCAACATTATCCTACTACATGAATGGCTGACAGCCACAATAAGCGGCTCACAGCAATGTCCTTATGGAGGTTTATTCCCTGAAATGGGAGGAAAATAGCAGTTCAGGAAAGTCAGAAAGGTAAGAATAAGCAGAAGAGTAGGACAGTACGGGAGAGTGAAAGGGAAGGAAGGGTAAGAATAAGCAGAAGTGTAGGACAGTACAGGAGAGTGAAAGGGAAGGAAGGGTAAGAATAAGCAGAAGAGTAGGACAGTACGGGAGAGTGAAAGGGAAGGAAGGGTAAGAATAAGCAGAAGAGTAGGACAGTACGGGAGAGTGAAAGGGAAGGAAGGGTAAGAATAAGCAGAAGAGTAGGACAGTACGGGAGAGTGAAAGGGAAGGAAGGGTAAGAATAAGCAGAAGTGTAGGACAGTACAGGAGAGTGAAAGGGAAGGAAGGGTAAGAATAAGCAGAAGAGTAGGACAGTACAGGAGAGTGAGAATAAGCAGAAGAGTGGGACAGTACAGGAGGTGAAAGGGAAGGAAGGGTAAGAATAAGCAGAAGAGTAGGACAGTACAGGAGGTGAAAGGAAGGAAGGGTAAGAATAAGTAGAAGAGTAGGACAGTACAGGACAGTGAAAGGGAAGGGAGGGAAAGAATAAAGAATAAGCAGAAGAGTAGGACAGTACAGGAGAGTGAAAGGGAAGGAAGGGTAAGAATAAGCAGAAGAGTAGGACAGTACGGGAGAGTGAAAGGGAAGGAAGGGTAAGAATAAGCAGAAGAGTAGGACAGTACAGGAGAGTGAAAGGGAAGGAAGGGTAAGAATAAGCAGAAGAGTAGGACAGTACAGGAGAGTGAAAGGGAAGGAAGGGTAAGAATAAGCAGAAGAGTAGGACAGTACGGGAGAGTGAAAGGGAAGGAAGGGTAAGAATAAGCAGAAGAGTAGGACAGTATGGGAGAGTGAAAGGGATGGAAGGGTAAGAATAAGCAGAAGAGTAGGACAGTACGGGAGAGTGAAAGGGATGGAAGGGTAAGAATAAGCAGAAGAGTAGGACAGTACGGGAGAGTGAAAGGGAAGGAAGGGTAAGAATAAGCAGAAGAGTAGGACAGTACGGAAGAGTGAAAGGGAAGGAAGGTTTTTTTTTTTTTTTTGATCAAGTGCCCATTTTCTTTTTTTATCAAGAAGGGTAGATGAGGAACATGCGCATTTGATAAAGAAAAGATTTCAGAATGGTTATTCGGTGGAATACCCGGGACGAAGGAAATGAGGAGTACTTATATTAATTGCAAGGGTCTTTCCAATAGTGACAGATGAGGATAAAAAGGCTGCTGTCAATGGAGGAGGATTACACTGGCATATATTTCTATTCCACCTAAAACTACTATAATGAAGCTTAAGAAAATTCTGGGAGAAATAATCAGCTTTCAGCAAGGAATATTGCTTATACATGGGGACTGGAATTTTATTTTCACTAGTGAAGATGTGTCTGGGGGGCCCAGAAGGGAAAATATAACAAAGAAGGGTATATTTTTGAAGAATTTTATGAAAATATTTGGCATGAAAGATGTGAATTCAATAGTTGGAGTTCAAAGTGAATTTGCATATTATTCCCCAAGATCCAAAAACTGGGCTAGGCTAGAAAGAATTTACATTTCACAGGAACATGTGCTTCTAATTGAAAGTTTTGATATGCATCATGCACAAATAATAACTAAAATAAAAACACAGGATAATAAAATAAAATAAAAATGAAACCCTGGCACTTTGCCACCTACTTGTTGAAAAGAGTGGAATTAAAGGAGTGGACAGTGGAAATTGTTTGGGAGATATTTGCCAAGATAGAAATTTCTTCTAAAAATATATTTAGGGAGTGGGGTAAAATTAAAGTGGAGTGTAAAATAGGGTGGAAATAAAAGAAAGATATAGTTAAGCAACAAGAATTATTTAGAATGACTGACAAATGTTAAAGTATTGCAGAACAGGGGGAATCTCACAGAACAAGAAGAGGAGCAATTGCAGAATGGTACACAGAAAATAAAGGATTACCTAAGTAATATGTATGAGTTTAGAAAGACTGCTGTTAAGCAACTGTTTTTTTTTTTTTTTTTGATAATAATGCCGGAGCACAAAAACTTTTAGTGCAAAGACTCAAGCAACAGAAAGTAGAAAGGGTTGTTGCCAAGCTTGGGAACATATAACAAGGAAGATAACAAGAGATCCTGTAGAGGTACTAGAAATATTTTGGAAATTTTATGAAGGTCTGTTTAAAGCAGAGAAATATGGAAATCAGTAAATGGTACAAATGGAAATGCTTATGGAAAAGTGAAATATGCCAAGGTTAGAGGTAGATGAGGCTCAATTACAAACAGGATAAGCGGAGATGAGGTAAAAATAGTGATATATAACTAGTCTACAGGAAAGTCTCCAGGAATAGATGGTATTCCTGTGGAAGTTCAGAAGATAGGAGGGAAAACTGATAAAGATCTGGAAGGTTTTGTTTAACAGTATTTTAAGAGGAGGAGGAGAAGCACCAGCATCCTGGAAGAAAGTGGCGGTTGCTGTAATACCTAAAGAGGGTAAAGACCCATTAGATCCAGCTTCACACAGGCTAATTTCAATCCTAATCCATTATTATAAATTGTTTATATCTATAATGGCTAAAAGAATGGCAAAGGTGATGCCAAAATTGATAGATATGGATCAATGTGGTTTTGTGAAGGGGAGGCAAACAGTTCACAAAATTAGCAGAACATTAATGATCCTGAGGGAAGCTGAATGTAAACAAATACCACTGCTGTTGGTTGGTCATGAGGTGGGTCATGAAGCAGAGAAAGTATTTGACAGAGTAAGATGGGTGTTTATGAGCAGGACAAAGAAAGCATTTGCATTCCCTGATAAAATTATAAGGTTGATCAGGAGGATATATGAGGGACTGAAGGTGAAAATTAAAGTGGTTGGGTTCCCCCCTAATAATTTCTGTGTGAGCAGAGGAACCAGGCAGGGGGTGTCCTCTTTCCCCTTTGTTATTTGCATTATATTTAGAACCACTGGCAAAGAAAACAAGAGACTCAGAAATTCAAGAATATAATTTGTATGGCAGTCAGGAAAAGTTGGCTCTATTTGCAGATGATATTATTTTATACCTAATAAAACTGGAAAAGGATATTTCGGTGTTGTGAAACATTTTAAGGAAGTTTCAAATCTTTTCAGGATACACAATTAATGAAGCTAAACAAAGGCAATAGCTGTAAATTGTGTACCACACACAAATTGGTTCAGCAATATCCATATTTATGGGAACATAATGAAATGAAGTACTTAGGAATATGGATTGAAAAGGATTCTGGTGTGGCAGCTAAGGATATGTGGGAAGAGACTAAACAAAAGATAATACAAAAACTGAGAAACTGGAAGCTCTGCTATATGGATATGTATAGCAAGATACAAGCAGTTGAAGTGTTTTTAGTCCCTTTAGTTTGATACACAGGTCTGGCATATTTTTATCAACCAGAGGAGTTGTGGATAGCAATTAATAGAGTGGAAGGATTTTATCTGGGAGGGGAAGACAGCAAGAGTTAGGTGGGATAACCTGATTCTTTCAACTGAACAAGGCGGTTTAGGATTACCTGATTTGAAGGGGTATTTCAGAGCTACACAGTTAAGGCTCCCATACATAGCACAAGCTGAAACCTATAATTCAGAGTGGATGATGATGAAATGGGGGGAAGCTCAAGAAACAAGGAGAGACTGGGATTTTGGATCCAGATCCTTAAGGAGAATAACAATAACCAAGCAGAATATTATATTCATAAAGTAGCAGACCTACAATTAGGGATGCAGACAATAGGCAAGAGGGGGATGGAATTTATTGGAGAAAACAGGCAAAAGTTCCAATTGGGAGCAAATAATTAGAGACAGAAAGGTAACAGAATGGGAAAAGGCTAAGAATTTGTCTGGATTTCAGGCTAGAGGTTGCCTTCCTAACCAAGGATTGATATCAGGACATATGCAAAGAGAAAGAAATAGGGGGACCCCAAGCGAAAGACCAGAGCTATAGAGTTTTTAGTAGACTCGAGAACAAAAGCTGTTGTTAGAAATGGAATCATTAGTAGAGCATACAAAATATTGCATGATAAGTATAAGAATCAATCAGAGGAGGTTAGAAAGGATTGTGACAAGAGATTGGATAAGCAATTCACAAAGAAACAGTGGGGGGATATATCTATGTATGTCTCCCAAATATGCAACGAAGTCGAGAAGATTAAGGGGCTTTGCTTGTAACTGTTTAAATAGGTATTTGTATACTCCAAGTAGACTCCGAAGAATAATTCCTCAGGTAAACAGCAAATATTGGAGGTGTGATGGGGAAGAAAGAGGTAGTTGGGAACATATTTTCTGGGAGTGTAATGAGTTGACAGACTTTAAAGATTCCCTGTAGATGGCTGTGTCACAGATACTGGGTGAGCAATTTGGTGTAAGTAGGGAAATTATTTTTTTGAGCTATGATAGAGAATAGGAACTGCCAAGACATAGTAAAGTCTTGCTGAGTCTAATTATGGTGACTGCCAAAAAAGCAATTAATAGAAAATGGAAATTAAAGTCTAAACCAACTTTACTAGAAGTAGTGAATACAGTAACAGAGCTATAACAACTGGCATCTGGATCTTTAGAAAAGGGTAGGATCAAATTACCTAGAAAAAATGGGAATTGTGGGAACAATACATACAGAGGAGGAATGAGGTTTAAAAGAAGTCAGGATTTGAATGAGCTATGTAATGTTTGACTGATAATGACTGGAGAGATTATATGAAAAGTATATTTGCAACTAAAATTGTCAATATGGTTTGTTTTCATTTATTTAAATGTATGATTGCCTATGACATATGTGATTATTTAATAAATATGTTTCTTGTTTTAAAAGAAAAAAAAGAAGCGTAGATGAGGAATGATGTAAGAAGTTAGTGAATGGAAACAAGTAAGAGATATGGAAGCAGAGGCACATGAACAAACATAAATCACAGACAAAGACCAATCAAGAGTTACTGACACAAAGATAATGGAGTTGGGGAGTAATGAACATCAAACAGGGGAGGAAGGGAGGTGAGATATAGGAAAGGGAACACCATGATGGGGATAGGATAGGGTAAGATCCCTTCTGCCTTAGCAATGATCTTTTCTCGTAAAGACTTCATGTAGTTTTCACATGTGGACTGGCAGTTAAAAATCCTCATAGTCAGGGTAACTGATGTACAAGTCCTTTTACCAAATCTATCAAGCATTCTGCTCTTTCCATCATTTGGTAAAGTGTGTCTGGCTGCTCTCTTAGCAAATTTAGTACACATTTGTCTCTGGCTTTTTGTAGAGGTGCTTTTGGGTGTCAAGTACTATATAGAAGTGATCTGGCTTTCTAAGGGCAGGAGGAAGGTAATCAGGCTGCAGAAATATGCCCTCAAAGACATCATCCAGAACTGCATGCACATGTGGAATGCCTAAAGGTCTGGGAGATATCAGGCTTAGAAGCTCTTTGTAATGGGTCTAGGCCTGAGAAAATTCTTTGCTCTCCTGATTGAGTCCCTTCTTCATCTTATGTAGAGTTTCCTCAAAAGATAAGTCCTCATGAGGGAGGCAGAGGAAAGGGTGTCACCTGAATCTGAGTCAGGGAAATATTGAGAGAGGTGTTCTGCATAAGACAGCTCTTCCTCATTTTTGGATTATGATGGCTTAGAGTCCTTCTGGGGAGAGATTTCTCCTTTTGCCAGGAGAAGTTCCACTTCATGAAATCCATTAACTCATGGGCTAGCTTAACCAGGTCCTGTGCAGCACCCTGGATAGATGAAGCTGAGGGCTGAGGTAGCATGGGTTGGGGCATGCTCATCATCCTCTTGGGTTTGAGTATCCAGGGTTTAGCAATCAAGGTCTCTAGACATGAGTGGGTGGCAACAACTTCTATCCAGTTACCTGAGATTTCCTCACATATGACAACAAAAGGAATATCACTCTCTCTCTCTCTCTCTTGGGTATCACCACCCAGGGATCAGAAGCTCAGTCCTGCAAAGTGGTTTTGGGCCTGACCAATGTCAGTGTTGCAACTGTCACTGTGGTATGGTGTCCCACCATGCAGCCTCACAAGGGGTCACACTAGAAGGCTCAGGCCTAGTGGTCATTGGGGCTGCAAAGGCACTTCACCTGAGTTTTCACTGGAAGACCTGACTGTGGATGCAGACAACTCTCCATAGCCCATAACATCCTTCTCCTTTGGTTGCTTGTCTTTCTGTTTCTTAGATAGGGAACTGACTGATGTTGAGGCACATGATAAGGTAGGTGACATTGGGTTTGAAGACACTATTTGGGCTGCAAGGACTTTGGCCTTATGTTTTAAAGTTTTGGAATGAAACCAAACACAATCTTGACAACTAGAAACATTGTGCTGAGGTCTCAAGCAAAACAAACTATAGAAATGGAAATCCTTATGTGGGAATTGTTCCCTGCACTTTAAGCATTTATTAACTTTTTTAAACATTAGTTTAAAGAAAGCTTCCCCAATGGGGGAACTTATCTGAATGTAGACTGGAGATAACTCTGGAAAAATGAACCAACCAATGGACTGCAAGCATTACAAAAATGGCACATTAGACTGCATGGCTAAAAAGAACCAAAGATGGTGCTGATGGAAGCCAGTTTATACCCTGACATCTGGATGTCTATGCCCAGATGTCTGTCAGCTGGAAATGAGGAAAAGACCATGGGAATCAGGATGGTTATGGGCTCATGCATGGCAGGAACATCCCAAGAATTAGTACTGTAATATCGACTATGAAGACCATCCTTTAGATTCACCACCAGTGGTGCATAATCTGAATACTCCACTCAGTCAAGCACAGGTATTTCCTGTATATACAAACATTTTATCAATTCTTGACCAGCTTCTTTACCTAGATGATTAGTAAGTATACCCTAATTTCTGAGCGGTGAGACTCCACCCTTTCCAAACATCACTCAGCCCCATATCTTTTACAGAACTATGAGGAATGTCTCAGTTGCCATTCTTTGGAACACTGTTGTGCCCTGATTAACCACAGATGACTCCAAAGTAAAGTTCCATTTGCTTGTCATGACTATTATCACCTCTCTAATAGCTGTTATCTCCATCATCATCTTTTGATTCAACTCTCTGGTTTTAGACCTGGAGGGAATATACGCAGAAATAAAATCAATGTCTTTAGATATGCACTTATCTATTCAAATAAATAACTATATTGCTGACAAATCTTTTCTCCTGGGAAAGAACATGAAGTTGCTTTGGTTTTGTTGAGGACCTGATATCCCATCAAAACCTTCTTGGGTCAAAAATGTAATACCTGCACTTGATTATGGGAGTGCAGGTGGACCCCTGTTATATACAGACAATGCACCACTGGTGGTAAATCTACGGGTTTCTGAGAGTGAAGAATGGTCAAAGCACTGGTTGTTCCTTATGTATTTGTTACAGAATCATCAGTTTAAAATGAACAGAAATTACAACAGTGGGATAGCAGTAGGACAGACAGAGAGAGAGATTTTGGAGATTTTTAAAGGAATTTTATGAACAACTACACTCATTGAGAAATGGTCATGTTCTAAACCGAGGTAAGGCGATGGAAGTTTTACAACAACTGAGGGTACCTCAACTGACTGACCAACAAAGAGAGGGTTTAGTGAAGCCTATTACTCCACTGGAACTGATGGAAGCCTAATTAGGAATGGGTGATGCAAAAACAACAGGGATAGATGACCTATCAGCGGAGGTTTGGAAGCTGGTAAAGTGGAAATTGATTCTGAAGATGGTTGTTTTAATGAACAGAGTGTTAATTGAGGAGGTGATTTTGATTCATAGCCAAAGGTTGTTAATATAGTACTTTTCAAGGGTGACAGGCATCCACTTCTTCCATCTGTCTACAAAACCATTTCTATTTTAAGCCATGATAAGATATTTATGGCTATCATAGCAAAAAGGGTTGCTGATTATTTAGAGGGGTAATAATTGGAGACCAGTGTTGGTTTATAGGGGATGGAGAACATTGGACAACATTATTAAAGCCCTGTTAATAACAGAAAATGTAGATGAGGAAAGGAAACCATTACTGCTGTTGAGTTTAGATGCTAAGAAGGCCTTTGATTGAGTCAGCTGTGTGCATTTTTTGAACTGTTGTTACAGATATATTTCCCTGAGGCTTTTGTGGGAAAGTTGTGTGTACAATATGAGGGAGCAACCACAAGTATGAAGGTTAATTCAAGATTATCTGAGGAGTTTAGGTTATTATGCGGGGATGTGGCAAGGGTGCCTGCTTTCACCCCTTCTATTTGCTTTATATCTAGAACCTTTAGCAATAATGATACATAATTTAGATACAAGGGGTGACAATGGCAGGTTTACAACTTGAAAAAATCCCTAATTGCAAATATAATCTTAATAACATTGGCCTGGCTTGTGGAGGATTTGTTGAGGCAATAGGAGCTCTTCAAATAGTTTGGTCAAATGTCAAGATATAAGATAAATGTTGAAAAGATGAGGGCTGAAGTATATAAATTTGTCCCAAGCATAAGACTGGAAGTAGTATCATGCATTTCATAAAATCAGGGTAAGTTGAAACACTTAGGAATATGTTTGATTAATTCAGTGAAACAATCATTGGCGAAGATATTAGATCAGAAGGTGAGTATCATAAGTGGATATTTCAAAAGTGAAATGGTCTTATTTTAGATTTGGACCAGAAAGTACAAAGTCTGCAGATAGTTGTACTTTCCTGTATGTTATATTTGGTGTAGGCCGTTTGGTTTAAACTAAAGATTTCTTTAATAGATTTGACCAATTGATAAAAAATGTCATGTCAAGGAGAAAGAACGCTTGTAGCCTAGGAGTAAATACTGCTGCATAATCATTAGGAGGTTTGGCAGTGCCAGATATAACGATATACTGGTGGGACATGAATTTAACCAACTTATTTTGGCTCATAGCTCTGAATCTGTTAGCCCAAAAAAGCTGGACAAAGACAAAAATAACAGGGGTACAAAGCCTCAAAAATATGATCACATTTTAAATATTGCTCATAGAAATTTAGTAAGTTGCTAGAATAAATGGTCTTGAGTTACCATGCATTTTCTGAAAGATATGAAGTTTGAAACTCAAATGCCTGTCATTATTTAATAAATTTGATCCTTAATGATTGCCACAAAAATCCAGAAAACCACACATTGTTATGAAGAACAAACACAAAATATGAGGCAAAAATCTGGACAGTTGAGAGGCATGTTTTGGCTTCAAGCAGCACATATATGATGTGACAGTTTGGAAAAGTATGATGAGTTTGTAAGAAGAGTGTTGGAGGGAGATGAGTGGTTGGACCATTTTTAGTGCCTGGGGTGATGCAGGTTATAACTTGGCTGTGCAAGCATGAGACAGGATGTTCAGCTATTTAGGGACCACACAATGTCACATTGTTTACAGGGGAATATACAGACAGGGGCTGGGATTAATGATGTGCAGCTACAGAATTATTTCTGGAGATGGAAACAGAACAAGCTACGACTCAAGTAATGGTATCAGATGAGCAAAGGCAAAGAGTCTTTGGACTGAGAGAAGGCAAAAGTCAAGTTTATTTATTGAAGAAGAAGGAATCTGAGTTGGGTTATTGAAAGAACAGCTAAAGAAGAGCACTAGAGCATGTGGAGAGGTAGGGCATCAGTCGAATATTGCGAAGTTACTTCAGGAAGCAGTGGAGATGAAACCAGGGGGAAGGGGTCAAGATTAATACTGAAAATGAGCAGAGGTATAGAAACTGTGGATAGATGAGTAGTTAAAAGAATGAAGGCTGACTGTGAAAGGAAGTTAGAAGTTAGGTGGAAAAATAACTATGCAGGGGTGAATTCTAATGGTGAAAATGATAAGGGCAGCAACTTAGACATCTTGCAGGAAGGTTTATCCCAAATAAATAACTGGTGCCACAATCATGGACTGAAACTAAATGCCAAAAATGCATTATTGTATCCTTTGTGGAGTCATCTGCCCCAAGGAATTACTGGGTCTATGTTTAATCATTGAAGGTTCACTTTTATGAACCTCCGATCATTGAACACAAACCACTAAACGTTCACTTCAGCGAATGTGTCACACAGGGAAAGTAGCTCGTTGGCTAACATTTCACCATAACACACACCAGAAGACTAGGGGTGTGCCCCCCACACACCCCTAACTATATATACCAAATATATATATACCACCTCCAAGATAGCACTACAGGGGTGAAAAGGGCAAATTTCCTCTTCCATCCTTACAAAGAGGAATTTAAAGAATGGGGGGTAGAAATGATTCTAGACTTATTAGGGAAGACAAAAAGTACTGCAGAAGTTACAGGTACTAAGTGGGACAAAATGAAAGTTGTGTTTAAAACAAGGGTAAAAATAAAAGAAGAAGAGATATAGTTAAGAAGTAACAAGAATTATTTAGAGGGGATGACAACAGTTAAAGTATTACAGAATAAGGGGAATCTCACAAAAAGAAGATGCTCAATTACAGACTGCTAAAGAGAAAATAAGGGAGTACCTGGGTAATATGCATGAGATCAGAAAGATTGCTGTTAAACAACTGCATTTTTATAACTCCAGAACACAAAAACGTTTGGCCCAATGACTTAGGCAACATGGTTTAGAAAGGGTTGTTGCCAAACGTAGGGAGTCTATAGCAAGAAGATATTTTGGAAATTTTATGAAAATTGGTATAAAGCAGAGAAGTGGGGAAATCAAGAAACAGCACAAATGGAAATATTTATGGAAGACTTAAATATGCCAAGGTTAGAGGTAGATGAGGCTCAAAAATTAACAGCTATGATAGGAAGAAAGGAGATGAGATGAAAATAGTGATATACTTACCAATGTGCAGGAAGGTCTCCAGGAGCAGATGGTATTCTGATGGAAGTTTGGAAGCTAGGAGGAAAAACAATGATACAGATCTAGAAGTTTTTGTTTAACGATATTTAAAAGGAGGGGAAGCACCAACATCCTAGAAGAAAGCTGAGGTGGCTGCAATACCAAAAGATAGCAAAGGCCCATCAGATCCAGCTTCTTATAGGGCCATTTCAATTTAAACCATGATTATAAATTGTTTATGTGTACAATGGCTAAAAGAATGACAAAGGTGTTGCTGAATTTGATAGATATGGATCAGTGTGGTTTTGTGGAGAGAAGGTAAACATTTGACAATATTAATAGAAACAATTATGATCTAGATGGTAACAGAATGTAAGAAAATAACACTGCTGTTGGTGGGTCTTGATGAAGAAGAAGTATTCAACAGAGTATGCTGGGATTTTATGAGTAGGGCAACAAGACCTGCATTTCCCGACACAATAATAAGGTTAATGAGGAGGATATATGAGAGATTTGAGACAAAAAACAAAGAGGGAGGGTTCCTCTCTAACAAGTTGTGTCTGAACAGGGGAACCAGGCAGGGGTGCCCTCTTAATCCTTTGTTATCTGCATGATATTTAGAACCACTGGCAAAGAAAATAATGGACTCAGAAGTTCAATTATATAATTGGTATTGCACTCAAAAAAAGTTTGCTTTATTTGTAGATGAAGGAGATCTCGGTGTTGTGGAGCATTCTGAGATTGTTTCAATTTTTGGGGGGGATATAAAATTAATGAAGATAAAACAAAGGCTATTAACTGTAAATTATGTACCCACACCTGAATTAGATCAGTAATACCCACATTTATGGGGATGTGATAAAATGAAGTATTTAGGAATGTTTGTGTCTTTCGGCTTTTCCCGGTTAGGGGTCGCCACAGCAGAACTCCGGTCCGCTAATGATTGGCAGTAGATTTTTTACGTGCCGAGTTTGCCAGCCCTGATGCACAACCTTCAATGAAGGTACGCCCATTCACGCACGTCTCCACACAGAAGACGCTCTAGCTGAGAATCGAACGGCACAACGTCTTGCTGTGAGGCGACAATTCTACTGCAGCACCACCACCGCAGTATGACATTTAGGAATATGTATTAAAAAGGATGCTATTATGGCAGCTAAGGATATGTGGGATGAAACTAAACAAAAGATAATACAAAAATTGAGAAACTGGAAGCTCTTGCCTATGAATAGGGACAGCAAGATGCAAGCAGTAACATTTTGTTTTAGTTCCTTTAGTTTTATACACAAGTCAGGCATATATTTATCAATCCAGAAAACATTTGGATAGAAATTAATAAAGAGTTGAAGAAGGGGAAGGGGGAAACAGTGAAGTGGGATAAGTTGATCATTACAATAGAACAAGGAGGTTTAGGATAACCTAATTCAAAGGGATATTTTAGAGCTATGCAGTTAAGGCTCTTGTACATAAAACATGCAAAAAACTACAGGCAGGAAATTCAAGAAATAAGGATCCTCGGCTCCGACTAGGTCAAATACATAGCTGAAAGTCTTAAACCTGACTCGTGGCAAGAAGATATCCCACAATGCAGTGGTGTAATTCCCCAGATCTTGTTTGCTGCTACTATTACTGAATGATATGTACACTATATACATTTACACAAATATATACATATATCCAAGTATATACTATACCTGCTAGAAGGAGAAACAAACTGAGATAAAGAACTTCTGAAGGTAGTAAAAAAACATCTACCAGGTCCACAAGGAGTCTTTGGCAGGGGGAAGGAGGGAGGGTTCATAAGAATGAACAGCGAGATGGACAACAAACATGGAATGTTACGGTGAGTACATAACTTCTTTATGTTATGTTGTCCTGTCTCATCTTCATTCTTACAATGATGGGACAGTGTCCCTAGTACTTTACCCTGGGTGGCTCACGGGAGTACACCTTTAAGCACCATGGAACCAAAGGAGGCCCTGTCCCTGGAGGCCAAATCCACTTTGTAATGAGTGATAAAAGTATGTGGAGTGGTCTAAGTAGCTGCTGCACAAATATTATCCATGGGAATTCTGGCTTGAAAGGCAGATGACGTAGCCATTGCTCTAGTGGAATGAGCCTTCACTTTGAAAGGTAAATCTCTGTGATTTGAGGTATAGATGAATGTAATACAATTAGAAATCCAATTGGAAAAGTAGTTTTAGAAACTGAGCTACCCTTTTTTGCATCAGAGAAGGATACGAATAATTGGTCAGATTTTCTGAAGTCTTTGGTCCTATGCAATAGAATCTGAGTTGTCTATGCACGTCTAGTTGGTGTAATTTGTATTCTGCCTTGTTGCTATGATTAGGAAAGAACACTGGAAGCTCTATAGATTGATTTATGTTGTTTGGAGAAGAGACTTTGGGTAGAAAAGATGGAATAGTTCGCAAGGATACCCTATCCTTATGAAAAATAAAATATGGTGGTTTAATAGAAAGAGCTTACAACTCTGATACTCTTCTAGCAGAAGTTATAGCTACTAGAAACAAGGTTTTCCAGGAAAGGAACTTGAGGTTTGAAGATGATGAGGGCTCAAAAGGTGGTAACGTGAGATGAGACAGAACAAAATTGAAATCCCAAGGGGTTCCTTAAAGTGAGGTCTTAATAAGGATGCACCTTTTAAGAAGGCTCTACACAACCTGTGTAACATTAAGTTGGAAGTAGAATCATCAATGTGAAAATTTGATATTGCAGCGAGTTGAATCCTGATCATTACTGCAGCTGAACCTTGTTGGAACAGTTCCGCCAAAAATTCCAAAATAGAATGGATAGGTGCAGAAAAGAGATCAATGTTCTTGTTCTGAGCCCAAAAGGAAAACCTTTTCCATTTGCTAGAATACAGTTTTCTAGTGGAAGCTTTATGCGAGGACATTAAGATATGTTTAACTGTAGGAGTGAAATTGTGAAGCCTGACTAAATTGGGAAGTGGATCAGCCAAGCTGTCAATTTTAGGGTGTGGAGAGAAAGATGAAGCTCCTCTGACATATGAGCCAGCAGATCTGGCACTGGGTCCAGAGTCCAAGGTTTCTCCTGAAGATGAGGCCAAAGGAAGGGGAACCAAACTTGGTGAGGCCAGTAACGAGCAATGAGAATTATCCTGCTTCCCGAGTACTGAGCTTTCTGAATGACACTGTATATGAGAGGAAATGGAGGAAAAGCATATAGAAGTCCCGAGGGCCAATCACGAGCAAGTGTGTCTCTCGGTGTCTCCCCTGAAGGGGGGATCAGGGTAAAGTAGTTGCTGCACTTGGCATTCATGGGAGTGGCAAAGAGATCACAGCAAGGTTGACCCCATGTTCCGAAAATGATTTCTGCTACATTGTGATTAAGAGACCACTCATGAGGCATTAGGATTGCTCTCTTCAGCTATCACGTTGGACTTCCCCAGAATGTGGGTTGCTATTAGAAAGTGCTGGGGAGAAACTGCCCATTGCCAAATTCTTAGGCCCTCTCGACAAAGGGGGTAAGATCTGGTTCCCCCCGCTTGTTTATGTACCAAACCACAGACATATTGTCTGAATGTATTGCAATTGTCCCCAGAGGAAGAGAATTGTGAAGTGCTTGCAATGCAAGAAGCACTTTTCTCATCTTTAGGACATTTATATGCAAGTGAGCCTCATGTAACTTGGACTGTTCTCCCCAGATAATGCCCTCCACCCTATCTGGGAAGCATCTGTGGCCACCGTAGCTATGGGTTGATGTGGAACAAAGGGTCTCCCTATGGTCACATGAGTGGAGTGCATCCACCATCTTAAGTCTTTCTTGCATGATTCCATTATTCTGATGAGGTGAGACATCGTAAGCTCTTGAAGTGACCATTGGGAAAACAACAGCCATCAAAGGATCCTCATGTGCATTCTGGCAAGAGGGACCAGTGTAATTGTGGAAGCCATTGCTCCTAGTAATCTTAGAATTATCTTTGCTTTCACTTTGGTCTTTGGAAGGAGGTGAAGTATTTGCTATCTGAGTGCTACAACTCTTTCTGTTGAAAGATGTGCTACTATAGAGGAGGTGTCTAGATCTGCACTTATAAATGTAATATGTTGACAGGGCAACAAGCAGATTTTTGAAAGTTGACTGTAATACCCAGCTGATTGCAAATATCCAAAGTTAAATCCCTGACTTGTTGGAGTAGATGCTTGGTGGTGGCAGATAAGAGCCAGTCATCTAGATAGGGAAACACTCGCAATCCTAGATGCCTCAGGTGAGCCGAGACTACTGCCATGCATTTGGTGAACACTCTGGGGGCTGTAGTGAGACCAAAGGGCAGACCTCTGAACTGGCAATGACTGGCTCCAGCCGGAAATATAAGTACCTCCTTCATGTCCTGTCCATTTTTATATGGTTGTAAGCATCTTGAAGGTCTATCAAGGACATCCAATTGTCTTTCCCTAAAAAGGGAAGTATAGACTGTAGTGTCACCATTTGCAACTTTGACTTCTTGACAGATTCATTTAATTTGCTTAGGTCTAATATGGGTCTCCAGTCCCCTGTTCTTTTTGGCACCAAAAAGAATCTTGAGTAAGTTCCAAATCCTATTTGGTGTGTGGGAACTTCTTGGATGACTCTTTTTTTGCAGCAACTTTTGAATCTCTATAGTTGCTTGCTCCCTTAGAGTGGGTGGAACATCTGGGATTGTTCTGGTCTGTAGCACAGGATGGGAGAATAGAATGGAGTATCCTCTGGATATTATTTGTAGTGCCCATTTGTCTCTTGTGAGTTTGCCAGGCTTCTGGGTACATGGATAAACGTCCCCCGACTGCCTCCAGTGTACAGTAGTTGGGCCTCCTTTCAGGAACGCTGATAAGTGTGTCCGCGAAAGGAATCATGGTCACCCTGGTTCTGCGGGCCCCGTCTGCCTCTGGGGTGGCGTCTAGTGTTGTTACCTCCCCCTCTGCCCCTGGGGAAGGAATCACCCCGTGCATGCTGGAAAACTCTCTGGGATCTTTTGAACCACATTTTGCCACTCTTCTGACCTTTGGGACTGAAAGAGTGACAAAAGGTGCAGCCTTCTTGTAGGTGAATAGCACCAAGGCAATAAACACATATAACATGTCCATCTGTGATGGACATTTTTTGTGAGCACTTCTGGCATTTTTTAAAGCCCGAAGGCTTATGTTCTCTCTCTTTTTGGTCTTTAGACATGGTTAAGGTAGGACCGCAAAAGTAACAACACAACAACAAGAAATATTTAGCTATTGAACTATTGAAAAGCTAAAGCTACAAAGAATAGTAACTATGGGAAACACAAGAAAAAAGACAACCAGGGAGAAAAAAATAGGGCTTCTAACTCAAACGGTCCTATTTTCTAGACAAGACAACAATTAACTACAAGCCCTCTAACTTAAATGGGCAAATAGCTCTCTAACATAAACAAGCTACTGATAGACTTGACAGACAGAAACAACAACCACTACAAGGGATACCAGTAGGTCTACAAAGCAACAGCAAAAGCCGTGCCAAAGGGGATAAAACTATCACTAACTGTAATGCAATAAAATGCACAATGAATAAAATATAATTAGTATATAAGCTAACTATTATCAAATATAACAATCTAGAGGAAAAATAAGAGAAAAATGTTCACAACTTAGCCATGGCCAAGATGAGCGCATCCAACCTCGTAAAGCGGCAAATGAAATCTGGGGAATTATACCACTGCATTGTGGGATACCTTCTTGCCACGAGCCAGGTTTGAGACTTTCAGCCTATGTATTCAGCCAAGTCGGAACCAGGGATCGGCTCCGAACCCATCATTGTAAGAATGAAGGCGAGATAGGACAATATAACATCTATCTATATACGCATCCAGAATAGACACCAACCTGCCTAACAACAGGAAAAACAATGCTCCTACTTAAGAGTGAACCTGCAAGCTACCCTAAAAATTATAGACCAATAACTTGCCTTCTGACGACGTATAAACTATACACAGGAATTGATGCCTACAGAGTTTATAGTCATTTAGAAGAAAACTCAATTATGGCAGTAGAACAAAAGGGCAATAAAAGAAAGTCATATGGAACAAAGGATCATTTGTTGTTAAATAAAGTCATAGCGGAGAACTGTAAAAAGGGGAATAATCTAAGTATGGCATGGATTGACTACAAAAAAGCATTTGATGGTATCCCTCATTCATAGACAAAAGAGTGCTTAAAAATGTATAAGATACATCCCACGCTGATCGACTACATTACAGTGACAATGAAACAGTGGCAGACCACTTTGCAATTAAGCCATAATAAAGGACAAATTGTTATTGCACAGATAAAAATTCAAAGGGGATATTCCAGGGTGACTCTGTCACCGTTACTATTCTGCCTTGCACTTAATCCATTAAACTGTTTACTTAACAGCTTAAGCCATGGCTATAATCTGGCTCCTAGAAAACAACAAAGTGTAAAGACTTCTCACCTTCTCTTTGTCAATGATTTAAGATTGTATAGCTCATTAGATGAGGAACTGAAAGCACAACTGCAAGTTGTCAAAACTTTTTCCGATGATATAAGAATGTCATTTGGTCTTGATAAATGTGCAAAAGCAACCTTTAAAGCAGGAAAACTGCAACACCAGGAAAACATCAGTTTGGGACAAGAATGTGATATAAAAGAACTTGAGCAAGAAGGAGTGTATAAATACTTGGGAATCGATAAAGGATCAACAATAGAACATGAACAAATGCAAAAAAAAACTTAGTAAAGAATATTTCAGAAGACTTAAATTAATCCTGAAAACAGCACTGACATCTAGGAATAAAATTTAAGCTATAAATCAATTTGCTCTTCCTGTCCTAACTTACAGTTTTGGAGTGATTGAGTGGTCCCAAAACATGTTGGATAGATTAGATAGGAAAACAAGAAGGCTGCCTCATGCTCATGAAATGATTTATAAAACAATGCATACCAAGATTATATTTCCCCGTTCCGAAAGAGGGATGGGCCTCCTTGAAATTGAATATATGTATAGATCTGCAATTGTGGGACTCCACACATATCTGTTGACATCACAAGACCAAAACGTAGTAAAAGTTTTGAAACATGAGGAGAATAAATCTAAGATGACTTCTCTGCTTAATCTAGCAGAAGCTTATTGGCATCAAGCAGGAATGGAAATCAAACCAGAAATAGAAAAAAATCAGGTAGCAACTGAATGTGCCAAAAAACAAAAGAAAGAATAAAACGTGAAGGATCAGATGAGAAGGCAAGAAATGTGGAAAAAGCATATAGTTGCAAGTATAGAAAACTTCTGGAAGAACCTCATGTTGATCAGGAATGAACACATGAGTGGTTAAGGAGAGGCAAATTTAAACCAAGACAGGAAAGGTTAATATTGGCGGCCCAAGATAGTGGGCTGTGTACACATTGGTTTATAAAGTCCATTGAACATGTGGGAGAAACAGACAAATGCAGGTTTTGTAAAACCAAACTGGAAACAGTTGCACACCTTGTTGCTGGTTGCAACATAGTAATGCCAGAAGGACTTTATACTAAAAGGCATAATAATGTGGCGAGATTGTTGCATTGGGGATTGTGTAAACATTATGGTATTGAAGTGGCTGAAAAACACTGGAAACATGATCCAGAAAGCATCATAGAAATGAAGAAATTTACATCACATGGAATCATCCATTATCAACAGTTCAAAAGATAGATGCTAGAAAACCAGATATAATGGTCCAAGAAAAGAAGACAAGAGTAGCATTGATCATTGAAATCTCCACACCCAGTGACTACAGTGTCTTGCGTACAGAGACACAAAGTCATAAAATAGCAGGATCTGCAGGCAGAAATGAGAGCAATGTGGAAGAAAGATACCCAGACAGTTCCAATAGTAATAGGAGCAATGGGTCCTATAAAAAAGAATTTACAATCGTATTTAGATATGCTACCAATACATATAACTCCATACGAACTGCAGAAGGAGTCATTACTGGGCACATTGCGGGTGCTGCAAAGAGCACTACTGGCTGACATCAAAGATTGAAACAATATTAATTTCATGAACTTTAATTGTACTTTGACTTAGGAATGGGGTCCATCCCTGCCATGGTATTAGAAACCCAAAAGACTTGGAAATTAAAAGAAATAAATATTATATTCTTAAAGTAGCAGAAAGTATACTAAGAACTAAGCCAACACAGGAATGGAGAAAGGAGATTCTGTCAGCAGAGATAACTGCAATTAGGGGTACACAAAATAGGCAAGAGGGGGCTGGAATTTACTGGAGGAAGACGGCAAAAGAACCAATGTATTGTGAACAATTAGAGAGGGAAAGGTAATAGAATGGGAAGAGGCCAAGAAGACATATGGACTGCAGGCTAGAGACTGCCTTCCCTATCAGGGATTTATATCAGAGTATAGGCAAAGAGAAAGGAATAGGGGAATCTGAAATGAAAGAAGAGCACTGGTTGAGCTTTTAGTTTAATCTAAAACATTAAAAAAGGGGTTAACAAGTAGGGAATATAAAATATTGCAAGATAACTACAGGAATCAATTACAGGAGGTCAGAAAAGATTGGGAAGAAAAATTAGATAAGCAATTCACAAAGAAACAATGGGAGGACATATGTATGGCTCCTGAATATGCAACAAAGTCTACAAGAGTTAGGATTTCTGCCTGGAAGTGTTTGCATAGGTACTTTTATACTGCAAGTAGACTCCAAAGAAGTTTTCTTCAGGTAGATGACAAATACTGGAGGTGTAATGAGGAAGAAAGCGCTACCTGGAAGCATATGCTTATGGAATTTAAAGAGCTGGCAGATTTTAAAAATTCCCTACAGAGTACTCTGTCAGGAATACTGGGCCAGCAAATAAGTGTTAATTAAGGACATGATTGCCAAAAAAGCAATTACTAAAAAATGGAAATCAAAGTCTAAACTAACCATACCTGAAGTCCTGAATATTGCTTCAGACATAAAAGAACAGGTTCTTTAGAAAAGGGTAGGAGTAAATTACATAGAGAAAAATGGAAATTGTGGTAATGATATATGCAGAAAAATGTTTTGGAGGATGAATGAGGCTTAAGA
Source organism: Protopterus annectens (assembly GCF_019279795.1). NCBI lineage: Eukaryota > Metazoa > Chordata > Ceratodontiformes > Protopteridae > Protopterus > Protopterus annectens. Next base: position 1,139,240,271 of record NC_056741.1, on the reverse strand, counting down.
GAAGACAATGCTGGATTGATTTTATTGTATAGAACAATATATGTGATGTATAATATTTGCAAATGTGAACTTGTTAATATGGTTTGATTATGTTTCAGTTAAGGTGTTTTAAAAAAATGGCTTTGATAAACTTATCCTTTGGATCATTTGTTTATTTTGATGACAGCACTTTTATCCTTCTGGGTGCTATACCTCCTAATTTTTGACATAATGTTCTTCCTTCTGTTATGCAGCCTACTGATGTCGTGATTTCACTGGGGAGCATATTTTTGAGTTAGGTTTGTACTTATTCATGGTGGATACAACTGCCTCTCTGCAGCTATTAACTTGTTTGTATAGGGTTTCTTTGAAGAGTTCTGCGTAGGCAGCAGTGTTCTCCGGGTTTATCGGGGCTTAAAATTTTGCCAGGTTATCACGTAGCAGTACAGAGTTAGCCTTATAAAATGTCCTGACTTTTCCAGGGTAAACTGTGGTTCTGGTTTTATTTTTACTTCAAAGGAGATCACATTGTGGTCTGACCTTACCAGAGAGGACATTATACTAGGGGGTGTGCAGTGCTCTCCCACAACAGTGAAGATGAGATCCAGTAGCTTGTGTCCCTGGTATGTACTGACAATCTGGTCTAGGGAAAGTGTATCTACAAGTCCAGGAATCCCTGTTCCTGCATGTTTGGTGTCATATACGATTCCAGGTTAGTAGTGGGGTAATTAAAGTCACCCATGAGTATGGTATGGTATTAGGGTGGATGGTGAGCGTATCCAGTAAACTCAAATACATGTTATGGGCTTCCTGGGTTATAGAGGGAAACCTACAGCATGCATGAAAGTGGTATGGGATTTTGTCTATGGTGAACTGAATGTGGAAAAGCTCAAATACATTGTTCTGTTTGACTGGCCTTGAGGTACATTTATTTTTGAATTAGATTCGAGATACTTCTGTCTTTAGTCTCTGCTTGTGTAGTAGCTAGTCTAAATGTGTGGAAAGCATTATAGCCTTGAACTGCAAGGTTGCTCTCTATGGATTTAAACCATGTCTCAGTGACCGCACAGACATCAGCATTCTCTAGGGTGAGGATAGCTTGTAGGGAGTGGAGTTTCTTGTTTAGACTCTGCATTGACCAGTAACACCTACAGATTTTCCTGGTTTTGGTTTGCTGTGTTGTAAGGATTGTCATGCTGTCATTGCCAAAGAGGCACTATGACAGGAGGACAACGTTTTAGCTAATATTCAAAAGAATATAAGAGAGAAATGCAGACCATCCTTGGCAAAGCAGTATGATCTGTTGCCCATCTCCCTCCATGTTGACAAATATCGCGCCCTTTTAGAATGACTCCAGAAACAAAGCCATTTATTAAAGTCAGTCATCCTCTGTTCATACTGTGGCAGCATCCATGCAGAAGGTAAAATGCTGCTCAATGCTAGACTCATACAAGCCAAGGACACATATTCCAAGAGCTCCATCATGTGTCTCTCTTCATATAGCCAAAGAAGGTACATCTCAGGTCATTTACATCCATATGGACTATGACTGAGTTATTCTAGCACTTGTGAACCAGTGACCTGAGTGCATGCGTACTTTGGCAGATCCTGGTCCTGGATAAGCAACTGACCATGACTTTCTCCATACTCAGCCTGGTGAGAGGGACATGTGTGTGTCTCACAACGGAGTCTTCAATGACCAGAATGCTGGGTTTTGTGGTGGCTTTCTTATGCGCTTAGAAGTACAATAATACTAACATCTATCAAAGTATTTTGCAAGGTGTTGCATACACATTCGTACAAAAATACATATACGCATATGCACAAGTGGGCAGATAATAAGTTCATCTTTTCACATCTGCATTCAGAGTACTTACACTCTTAGCACATGTTCACATTAGTGGTGCAGGGAAGAAAAATAGGAGGAAACCACCCAGAAAAATGGAAACATCTTTCCCCCAGTATTCAGGTCCTGTCTTTTCTCATACAAGTAATCACTTCATGCAGATTGTCTTAAATTCATTTAAATGGCATCCTATAATCGTATCATGATACCTGAGGTAAAGTATCTTTATAAGAAAATGACAATGCAATAGTTACTGGCTAAACTAAAAAGTAATTGAGCCATGTAAATAAATATTTGTTTAGGTAAGGGGCTGCTGACCTGCTGCTAAAATAAATAATTACATACTTGTTGTATAGTACTACATCAGGCAACCAGATGTGCTTAGAAGGTAGCCGAACTATTTCCATGCCATCAAAGTCTGCTGGGTTCCAGGTGAGCCTGTAGTCTTTCCATTCCTGTGGAACATAAAAATAAAACCAAAAAAAAACCTGTAGTTAGAGATTATCACTCTAGCAGGCAACAGTGATTTAAATGACAAGAAGGCACAAACAGTTTTCATGGCTCAGATTATCTGGCATGCTGTGCTGTACGTATGCCTGGTCTCATTATCAATTTCAGCTTTTAGCTACATGGAATAAAATCACTAGAGGTATGTGGTGATCATTTCACAAGTTGGACTGTTACAGAGACCTCCTTTTAAGTGAACTTTTACAGTAGAACGGGTTTCAAACATTTTATAATTTAAAATGTAACATCAAAAATACACCACACACTGTATGTATTAGAAATAAACAGTACGCCACCAAAGCAATGCCACCCATGTAAATCAACCCCCTACTCTTTAAATTTAACTTTAATTTAAAAATAGGCTTTACTATCATGATCCGCTGTGGCAATCCCTGACCAGGAAAAGCCAAAAGAAGAAGAAGAAGAAGATCATAATCAAATGATGCCAGTTATAGGTAAATCCTGCACTACCCACATCCGTTTGTGGATTATTGATAAAGTAATACATGTGGGAACAAGGTAGCAGATTTTATTGAGTGGAATTTTGATTATTTGATTTGTACTTGGTGAAGTCATAGAAGCAAGATACAGCACTGTAAAATGACTGTGGAAAGCAACACATTATAATGCTGAATATAAAAAGATTGGACATTCTGTTGGCAACACGGTGCTGATCTGTGTGTGATAGGTGCTACTCTGATACCTTATGGAAGGGTACATAAAAAAGCAGGTACAGGCTGTTACAAAGATACTGTTGTAACCAAAAGCTGTGCTGTATTTTTTGTTTGTTTGCTTGTTTGCATGCCAGACAATGAAAGTAGCACAGATTTATGCAGTACTACATATTAATGCACATAAGGATAGTAAAACAAATTTTATTGAGTGGTGCTTTGACAATTTACTTTGTACTTTACTGTGATAAGGAAGCAAAACTCAGTATGGTAACAATGAGTCCAAAAACAACACTTGACACTAGTATTGAATAAAACTGCACACAACCATGCAAAAATCCTAAACCTTCTGAGCTTAACATACTTGGAAGCCCTTTGTACTTAGTCTTTCTGTTCTTTTTTCCCAAACTTTGCTAAGCTCCTCTGATTGACTCTCATACTTGCAATGCTATATTTTATATGCTCTACTAATTTAACAGTATTTTCTGTTCTATACTCAAAATCTCACCAGTGCTGGTCTATCGCTTAGCACTCTCCTATCTTTTTTTTGCTCATACCCTGTTATCAATCCCTCATCGGGGGTGGGGTGGGGGCAATGTCAATTGCAGTCCAAATTTTTGCTTAGTTTTATCAGACTCTTCTCTCCAAAGTTATTTGCTCCAAGTACCTTGGTTCCCTTGCTAACTTTCTCAAAAAAATTCCTTATTTGTTCTATCTACCCCTGCTTACAGACAGCAATAATGAAACAGAACCTATTCAGACCTATTAATCTCTTCTTGGGTGAGGTTTGGGGTATTTTTCTAGGATGGATGTTTCACCTACAGTCCCTGGTGGAGAAAGGGGATGGCTGGAGGTGTTTGCCTCTAAGTTGGTGAAGGGCTATGATAGTCACACTACTTGCAGAAGTACCTGATGAGCCCTCACACTGCTCTGTTGCGCACCCACTCCCTGAGACCTTGAAATATTAACTGCACTGATAAAATCTGTGCTTCCGTTTCAGAGACATGTAAGCTACTCACAACAGCAGTAAGTACTTACATTAAGGCAATGATAATTAACTGTATTTATAAGATTTTTGTGTGTTTTCATGTTTTTGTTTTATTTCCTTTTTCATCCTTTTTATTTTTTGTGCCTACTCATCATCAAACATCCACTACAACTGTGTCAATTTGTTCTCCACTACCAGGGTGACAATTGGACATAATACAACTATTATTATCATTTTTAGACATAAAAAGTCATGCAGGGGGTGATTTTTACTTTTATTGCAATTGACCAGGTTATACCACTTACTCACAATAAATTGGAAAAACAGCACCTGTTGAGCAACAATAATAAAATAAGGATTATTCATTTAGGGGTCATTCTTGGAGTTGGTCAGAATGAAATTATCTGATGTACATGGCAAAGCACTTTTGACCAATAGATAGCAGTATGAGTTTTGATTTTTATATATATATATATATATATATATATATATATATATATATATATAGTGGCAGGATAATCAGGAAAAAGTATTTTTGTAAGAAAGGCTTGAGCACCGTTCATAACGTATGTACATAGTTAGACAACCTGAGCACAGTTCATAACATACATACATAGATAGAGAGCCATTTGCATGTAGTTCATAGCATTTGTACATGATTGATTAGAAAACTATTTACAGTGTGTGGATGAGACAGAAGTGGCAGGATAATCTGGAAAAGATAAAGAGAACTATCAAATTATAAAGATTTCTGTAGGTTGTAGAAAAGGCTGAGACTTTCAGGTTAGTAGTAAGCATATGTTTAGTAGAATAGGGGCGAAAAATAGAGGTGAAAAGTTCCAAGTTTAGCATGTGAGCATATAAGATTCAGGTGAGAGCAGAGAGGGGAAGTTGAGTGATAGAGAAAGGGGGGAAGGTTGTTCGGGGAAAGGTTCTAGATAAATCAATGAGAATTGGCTGGGCAGTGGAGAAGGAGGCTGCTGTTTGGTGGTACAGAGGTGGATACACTTCTAAGCTAGTTAGTATAATCCTTAGCACCGGGCTTCTATGTATGGAAAAGAGAGAAGGATAGGGAGAGAGAGCAGGGACAGAAAGCTATGTACAATATTCACATAATAAGTAATCAGGGCTTAAGACTTATTTTATGTTAGATTCAAGTGGTGTAGGTGTAGAAGAAGCAGCAGGTTGTAGGGCTAAGAAGAAAGTACATGTATAAGAGACATTGGGAGGACTTAGGTAGGAAGAATGCACTTACAATTCCAGTTTTGGGAGAGGTAGGAATGGAGCTGGGATTTGAAGTGTTCAAAGTTTGTAGTAGTTCTTAGCCGGGGTGGGAGAGAGTTCCATTTTTTGGCTTGTGAATGGGACAGGTGAAACTGGCCAGGGGGATGTTTTGGTTTATATACCGAAAGTAGATTTTGTTGGGCAGATCTTAGGGGTCTGGGTGGAATGTAGAATGGTAAGATATTAGTTAGAGCAGGGCATGCAGTAGGTTTAAAGATTAGTTTGTGGGCTGTAGTAATTTTGAGGTAGTCTAGGTGGTAGGAAGCTCTATCCACTTTAGCATGTGGAGAGAGGTGCAATGGTGGGAGGAGTGTTTAGATTTAGTAGCGAATTTAGCTATTTTGTTGTAACAGATTTCTACTTTTGAGGTGATGGTAGTAGAAAGATTGGTTAGAAGAGGAGCACCATACAGTAGAGATAGTAGTAAGTAGGTAGAGGCGAGAGTTTGCCTTGTAGATGGAAAGAGAAAGTGAGTGTTTCTGTATAGCATACCAAGCTTCTGATGTTTTTTTTTAATATTTAGTTGGACATGTGTATTGAATTTCAGTTGTTCATCAATAGTAACCCCAAGAAGTTTAGCAAAAGGGACTACTTCTATGGAGGAGTTTGTATGGGTGATGATATTGAAGGATTGCTTGTCAAAGGGGAGGGTTTTTGAGGGAGAGAAGAGAAGGATTTTGGATTTATTGGCATTAAGGGAGAGATGGTTTTGAAGCATCCAGTTCTCAGTAGCTGTAAAGGCCAACTGGGTTTTGCCTGGAGCTCTGGAAGACTAAGAGCAGAGCAGATTATAGTGGAATTGTCTGCGTATTGCACTATTTTGTTGTTAGGAATGGCAGCATGAAAGTCATTGATGAATACATTAAAGAGCATTGGTCCGAGTATGGACCCCTGGGGAACTCCGGTTGGAGTAGGTAGGAAGGTTGAGGTATCAGTTTGCCATTTCACAGCCTAAGATCTGTCAGACAGATAACTTTCAAACCAGGTAAGGGAGTTCTGAGAGAGACTGTGGTTAGAAAGGTGATTCAGAGGGTGGGTATGCGATACAGTGTCAAATACCTTAGACAGATCTAGAAGGACAGTGGAAACAATTTCTCCAGCGTCAAGAGCATGGTTTACTGTATCTAAAAAAGAGAAGTGTGCAGTTATTGTACTATGGCCAGGGCGGAAGCTGTGTTGGGTAGGGGTGAGAAGATGATTATTGATGAGGAAGGGCATGAGTTGGAGGTGGATACATTTTTTAAGGATTTTTGAGATTGGGGAAAGAATGGCTATTGGGCGGAAGTTAGAGATGCTATTATTTTTGCCTCCTTAATGGAGGGGCAGGATAAAGGCAGCATGCCACAATTTGGGGACATACAATTCCCAAATGGACCTATTGATGAGAATGTTGATGGGGATCGCGATACCATCTGCGGCAATCTTTAGAAAGAGAGAGGGAATATTGTCAGAGGAGTTGGAACATGGCTTAAGCTTGGAAAGAAGCTTTTTGATGTAGGAGGTTGAGATGGGTTGTAAATCAAAAGTGGGGGGAGGATTGGGGTGGAGGGTTGAGGAGAGGAATGGGGAATTGGGGTTGAGTGGGGGGAGGTGTGTTTGGGGAAGGTCTTAGTAAGTTCAGCTATAGCATTGGTAAAGAAGGAGTTAAAAAGAGTGGCAATTTCAGTGTCAGTTTTATTGTTGTCAGGACAGGGATTGACTTTGGTACCAGGGTGTAAAAGAGAGTTGATGGAGTTCCAGAATTGTCTAGGATTTTTGGAGTGGGTAGACTGAAGTTTAGTGTAATAAGATTTTTTATCTTTTATAACATGCTTTTTGGTTAGGTTGCGGAGTTGCTTGTATTTAAGAAGGGTAACAGGGTGTTTATTTTTGTTGTAAAGTTTCCAGGTCTTGTCTCTTTGTAGCATAAGGGATTTGGTGTCTTTTGTTAGCCATGGGGCAGAGTTGGGTTTTATTCGTTTTGTTCTAGGTGGGGCCTGGATGTTTAGGATGTCTAGGAAGGTTGTATTGAAGAAGTCTATGGCTTTATCTAGTGGAAGAGTTTTTAGGTTGTCCCAATTTGTAAGTTTAAGGGTTTTGGAGAATATGGAAGGGCTAAGGTTTGTAAGATTACGAGTGTGGGTATATTGGTGTTGGGGAGGGGAGGAGTGGGTAGCTCGGAGAATGAAGGCTGGGAGATGGTCACTCAAGGTGTCTGGTAATACACCAGAGTGTGAGATCTTGTTAGGGTGGTCGACTATGATCCAATCCAGAGTTGTCCCTGGGGGTTGTTTCTATTAGGTCTGGTAATGCCATCTGTTAGTTTAGTGACATTACATAGACTGATAGATTGGGAGGGATTGTTGTTATTGATTCTGTTCCAATCAATGTTCACATCCCCTAATATATAAGTCTCAAGCTTGATGTTAGTTGAGGCCCATAAAAGAATATTTTCTAGAGTGGTAGTGTTATTTCTGGGGGGATATAGATGGCCAAAACATAAATGCTTTTGTAGTTATTTATTTTGAGAATTCCTAGAACTAGTTCAGCATTGTTAAACTGGGGATTGGGGTTCTGGTAAGGACAGAGGTTCAGAAGGCTAGTATAGATTAAGGCTACTCCCCCTCCTTTTTTGTTTTGGTGGTCACATCTGAGTGCTTGAAAACCAGGGGGTAGAATCTCAGAGTCAATAATGTGGGGTTGAAGCCATGTCTCTGAGACTGCTGCTATATCTGGTAGGGTATGATTTAGCCAAGCATGGAAGAGAGCTATTTTGTTTCTAACACTCTGGGCGTTGATGGTAATTAGCTTGAGGTATTCGTGGTTGGTACTATTTGGAGAGAGAGAGGGAGAGTGATTGTTAATAGTCTTAGGTCCAGGGTTAGGGTGAATATCTCCTGCTAGGACAAGCCAATTAGAAGAAGAAGAAGAAGGGAGTAGGACCTTTGGTTTGCAACTTGTAGTTTGTGGGAAGAACAGTTTCACTTTGAGTGTATAATGCTTTACTGAGCGGGTTAGAAATTTTAGTTTAAAGTGGTGAAGTGGGTTAGGTTGAGCTAGAGAGGGGGATATGTTGTGAAAGTGGGAAGAAATGAGGTGGGGATGGGGGAGAGTAGAAGAGATAGGGGCGAAAAGGAGGGGGGTAGTTTGTAGGAGGAATAGGAGGTGGCATTGAAGACAGTTGTTAGGAGAAGAATGCTTATATATATATATATATATATATATATATAGTTTCATAGTTTCATAGTAGTGTACTAGGCTATCTGCCCTGGGGCATTTACAAGCCTAGCCGACAATGATGTGGCTTACGCCACCCCGTATTATATAGTTGCGCCTCTCTAGTAGTGACACATGTGGGACCCCATTATTTAGTAAACTATACCTCTGTCTAGTAGTGACACTGAGGTGACTCCCGGGGTAAACTTACGATCTCCCATCCATGCATCGAGATTTTTCTTGAACAGTGCCAATGAAGGGCTCTGTCTCACATGAACTGGGATTTTGTTCCAGAGTACGGGTAACCTCTGTGTTATGAATCTATCCCTCCAGCATGTTTTATTCATATTTGTGCAGAGGTTGAAATCTTTAGCCCGCGTGGTTCTGGTGGATCTGGATTTTTGAGATGGAGCATGTCCATCAGTTCTTGGTTGGACATGGCCCTATATGTTAGGCACAAATCACCTCTGAGCAGGCGGTATGCTACTGAATAGAGCTGGAGTTTCTTTAATCTAGCTGGATAAGGCACATGTTTGAGACCCATGATCCTCTTGGTGAGGTACTTCTGGGGTCTTTCCAGTTGTTGCATGTGCCGGGTGAGATACATCCCAAATGGAGCATTATATTCAATCATGGGCCTGACAAGTGAGGAATATAGAGGTACAATGACCTCCTTTGATCTGGATGAGAATCCCTTCATGATGAGATGGGCAAGGTAGAATGTCTTTCTGACCACTTTGGCAACATGGTTGTCAAAGGAGAGGTCACTATCGACTTGAGTCCCCAGGTCTCTGATTACTTCTTCCGCACTCAGTGGGTTATTGTCTATGTGATAATTTGTGGGTACTTTGTTTTTCCCAAAGGGATGACTATACATTTTTGGTGTTAAGTTTGAGGCCATGATTCCGGCACCAGTTGTCCGTTTCAGTGAGACCTTTCTGTAGGATGTGTGTGTCAGCAGGTGAATCAACTATGGCACCCAGTTTGCAGTCATCTGCAAACTTTGTCAGCCATAATCCTCCCTTATTTGCTTTCACATCCGAGAAGTAAATGCCGAATAAGAGTGGTCCCAAGACTGAGCCCTGTGGGACACCACTGTGACTGGTTTTGAGTCTGACATGGCTCCAGCAATTTTGACCTTATGGGTTCTGTTTTAGCCAGTTTGCTACCCATCTTGTGACATATGGATTTACATTTAGGCTGCTGAGCTTGTCTATGATGCCAGAGTGTGGTATTGTGTCAAAGGCTTTAGCCAAGTCCAAGTAGGCAGTGTGGACAGCCTTGCCCTCGTCGATGGCACTAGTGACTGTCTCAAGAAGTCAACCAGGTTTAAGAGGCAGGATCTGCCTTTTACAAAACCGAACTGGGTGGGATCAAGGGTCTGCAGATCTCCAATATCGCCATTTATGAGTTCCATGATGATTCTTTCCATAGCCTTGCAGACCAGGCTGGTCAGACTTATGGGCGGTAGTTACCAGGGTCAGTAGAATTTCCCCTTTGTGGAGTGGGACCACTGTTGCTGTGCCAGTGTTCAAGTACATATCCTGTAGTGAGGCTAAGATTGAATAGCGTTTTAGGTGCGGGTTTAGTTCATCTTGAAGTTCACGTAACACGCAACCGGGATACCATCGGGTCCCATAGATGCTGTGTTTTTGCTTTGTTGAGTGCTGATTTCACCTGTATGTCTGAGATGACATGTAGGTTACATTCAGCAGGGATAATTACTACATCTTTAGGGGTGAGGGAGGGAGAAATTTGCACTGAACCTATCTGCCAGAATATTGGCAATGTCGGTAGGGTCAGTGAATTTTTGTCGTTGTGTACCAACTCAGAGCATATCTGAGAATTTCCTCCCAAGGTTCTGACATAATTGATGAAGGCCTTGTGATTGTCTTTGGTATCCTTGGCAATCTTTCTCTCAAAGTTGGCTTTAGATGTTTTATGAGAGAACGTAGTTTTTACTTGTGCTGATCAGGAAGCCTTTCCCTTGTGGGATTTGGCTTTGTCCTGCAGTAGCTTCCTTCTTTGTTGTACAGTTTGTTTATTCCACCAAACCGGGCGTTTTCTGTTGGTGGAGAGGGTCTTGGTTTTAGTTGGGATTGCTTGATCCATGCATTCTTGGAGATGTCCGTAGAAGGCTGTTGTGTAGGATTCAGCATTTTGGGATGTGGTTTCCATTAACCCAGTAGGCTTAAAGGATATCATTTCTGACTTAAGGAGTGTAAAGTCAGCTTTTGAAAAATTTTTCACTGTAGTCTTTTGTTCTGGGGGTGGGGTGGGATATGTACATCCAACGTGATCAGTTTATGGTCAGATCTTACTAGTGAGGGGTTTATATCCGGTGCGGAGCATTTGGACCCCATGTTTGTGATAATCAGGTCAAGTATATTATCTCTCCTCGTAGGAGAAGTGACCAGTTGCTCCATAGCATTTGAGTTAATGAATTCCAGGAATCTTTGGGCTAGGGTGTTAGGGCTAGAATAGTGGGCCCAGTCTATGTTGGGGTAGTTGAAGTCACCCAATATGATGGTGTTTGGTGTGACATTCATATCCTCCAGTGTTTTCAGGAATGCTTGATGGGATTCCTGGGATCGGGAGGGTGTTCTATAACATGCGACCAGTTGTATGGCAGTTTTGCCTATGGTGAGTAAAACTTATATGGTTTCTGATGCTTCATGGGTAGCCACCAATCGAGAGGTGTAGGTGTCCTTTATGAAAATGGACACTCCCTCCTTGTGGTTCGGCCTGGAACTTGAGGCCGAAAAGCATGATATGAGGTATAGCCTGGTAGCGCTGGAGTGCTCTCAGGAGCCTTGAACCAGGTTTCATTTACTGCACAGACATCAATGTTCTCCATACTGAGAAGTGCTTCGAGTGCCTGCATCTTGAGATTTAGACTTCTGGCGTTGAGCAGCATTACCCTTAATTTTTCCATTTTTGTTTTTACGGAGGTTGATTTGTCTTTTGAGCATTGCCTAAAAAGGCACTATGGGGTGGCAAGAGCCTTGGCCAGTATCCGGAAGCCCAGTGGTGACAGGTGCAAGCCATTCCCAACGCGGCTTGTCCAGCATGTCATCCCAGGCTGACAGACATTGGATCCCCTAGAATGACACCAGTGATTAAGCCAATTGTTAAAATTGATCATTTTGTCTTTGTACTGAGGCATCATTCTTGGTGAAGGCAGGATGCTGCTCAGGGTCAGGGTCATACCAGTCTGGGCTACATAATCGGAGAGCTCCTCAATGTCTCTTTTCATGTAGTCCAGGGAGGTACGTCTCAGGTCATTCACACCAGCATGGACAATGACTGCATCATACTTGTACTTGCTTTGGAGTGATCTGAGTGCATGTGTAATGTGGCGGATCCTAGCTCCCGATAGGCAGCTCACCGTTACCCTCTTCTTATTCAGCCTGGTAAGTGGAACGGTGTGTCTGACTATAGAGTCAACTATTACTAATGTCTCTGGCATAGTGTTTTGCCTTAGGGGCTGTGATTGTGTGACACACCTGTTGTTTGAGGTATGTGTTGTAGGTGTTACGTTTGTGGGGTGTATTTCTGGGTGTCTGCTTTGGAGGCCTCTGTTGTTTTGGTAAGTTTTTATAAGAGCCTCAGTATGTCTTTGTGTTCTTATGTGTTTGGTTTGTAGTGGTGGTGGTTTTATGTGTGACCGGTTTTGCTTGGTGTGGGTACCTTCTCCTCCTGTCTGGTCTTACCAGTCCTGAGTTGAGAGAGTTCAGCCTCCAGTCTGGCTATATAGTTGCATCTCTCACAAGTATTTGTGTTAGTAGGAAGGAGGAGAGGGTTGTCTGTGTACATGAGACAATTGTAACATTGTCTTAAGATTCCCAGGTTAACCAGCTGAACAAGAGAGGATGCTAGTGGTCTACCACTCGACATACTAGAATATTATAAGGAGTGCTGTGCCTTTAAGGGAAGTGGGTATTCATAGGGGGTAGTGGATGGCTGTAGTGCTTACTTTAGTATAAGAGTGCTTACTTTATTATAAGAGTGCTTGCTAAGACTAGAAGGCCGGAAAACAGTGCTAATATATACAGCTAAATAGACTGAGTAGAGCTTTCTAAGTGAAAAATTGAAGAGCAGACTTGGCGGAGCCAGAAATAGTTTAAATCTGTATAACCACTGCTGCGCTATGTAACCACAAAACGCCCTGAGGCGGATTTTATACAGGGAACTTGAAAAGAGCTAGAAATGGTCCAAAGCAACCAATAATTTACAGCTCAAGTGCTGAGGTCACTTCCCCCAGGGACAGATAGGCTGCTCAAGGCTCTCTACTCCCACTGGTGAGCTCAGAAACTTCCTTCTATCCAAGTAAGGCAATGGCCAACACAGGAACTACACACAGCCCAGAATACAGCAAAGCCTGTATACTGGTCCAAACTAGTCGAGCAAAGGCGGGAAAACAAGGAGTATATTTTTTTGTTTTTGTTTTCAGGAAAGCACACAGAAATGCAATTAAGCAAACAGTAAAATCGATTTACACAGGCTAGCACACTTTAGTGGGCAGCCTCAGCAGATAAATTAACAAAAAAACAGTATTAATCGACCAGAGTCGACCAAAATGCTACTTTTAAGTGCAGATACTTCAGAAATCAGCAGATAGACACAAAAACAGTTATAGCTAGTTAAATGAAAGCCAGAGAGGACAATGCAGATAAAAAGCCAAAAATACTTAAATCTGGAAAGTGGTCGCTTCTTTCAGTTCTCTGTTGCCAGGACCCCTCTGCAGGACCACGTGGAGCTCTGCTTGGGTATATAGCCAGAAAACGCCCTGAGGCGGATTTTTATACAGGGAACTTGAAAAGAGCTAGAAATGGTCCAAAGCAACCAATAATTTACAGCTCAAGTGCTGAGGTCACTTCCCCCAGGGACAGATAGGCTGCTCAAGGCTCCCCACTCCCACTGGTGAGCTCAGAAACTTCCTTCTATCCAAGTAAGGCAATGGCCAACACAGGAACTACACACAGCCCAGAATACAGCAAAGCCTGTATACTGGTCCAAACTAGTCGAGCAAAGGTGGGAAAACAAGTATTTTTTTTTTGTTTTTTGTTTTTTCAGGAAAGCACACAGAAATGCAATTAAGCAAACAGTAAAATCGATTTACACAGGCTAGCACACTTTAGTGGGCAGCCTCAGCAGTTAAATTAACATATTAGTAAATCATGGGTCAGCTTTTAAAAATACTGACTGAGCCTATTACCACTGCAGGAAATTGAAAATAAAGCTAATATTGCTACTATTAGTTTAAAAACAGCAGTCTGAACAAATACTTGGGTTGTACACATCATTCCTTATACTTCTTGCTCCCCCTTCTTTACTTACTTACTTACTTCTATCAAATTATTTTCCCTGACTTTCTCTTTAAATATACAATAAGCCTGTTTTCCCTCACTTCATATTGCAATTCCTTTAATTTTTCTACAAGCTAACATTTCTATAAATAAATGATTGTCATATAATTTGTATCGATTCTTAACCAATGCTTTATATTATCACTAATTTGTTATAGTTATTTAAATTGCAATTGTTTTTGTTTTATTTCTGAAGATTTTAAAATTATTGTTCTTAAAATGTTCTGTAATAATTTGGAGCTTTTCTCTCCAGTCCTGCACTGAAAAAATGGGGTTCTACCCAGTGGGGCTTTCCTGGTAATCAAATGTCAATAAATAAATAATAATACTGGTATCCATGTAAAATCATCCTATTTTGTGTATCTAATGACAATTATTTTATGAATAAACAAAAACTAAGTAATTATCTGGAACCTGATGGATATTCAGCAGATTTTTATAAAACATTTGTATAGGATATGAATAACATGCAATTAAATTTTATGATAGCTTGTACATGGATTGCACAAAATATCAATCAGTCAAGAACACTGATGTTATTAAAGCCAAATACTGGACCAAAAACATTACAAGTAATTGTCTTATTACTCATAAAAACTCGAACATTAAGAGTTTGTCAAGTTGATGTTGACTAATGCTGATATTATGGAGAATTATCTCAAATTGGTTTATTGTGAGGGCCTGCATGTATCAGGAATTCTGAAAGCTATACCATTGGCAGTTTAACTATACACCATCTGCCATAGTGGACAGATCTCATTTGAGATGTAAGATAGAGTTCCCAGATGTCCAGATTTTTGCCTTAGATTTTTGATCTGTTCCTCATAAAATGTGTAGTTTTCTGGCAAATCATTGAAGTTGGAAGTCACAAAATAATGACAGAAATTTGAGTTTCAGACTTCATACATTATGAAAATGCATGTCCATACAGGCCCTGTAAGTTTGTAACAACAATGTTTAAAATATGTCCCTATTTTTGGGCCTTTGTCTCTCCATTATTCTGTGCTTTGTCCAGAATTTTTATGCTAAGAGGATGAGAGGTATGAAGCCAAACTATGAAATAAAACATCCATTCTGGGCAACAGTAGTTTGGGATAACACTAACAGGGGAGGATCGTGTTTTTATGACAATAGTAACAACATTAATATCTGCATGAAAGAAATGCCTGGCAATCTAATTATGTACCCTATCACGAAAACTATGTGTATGGACATTAAAATACTGGCTTACATTTTGAGATCAAAGGTTACAAGTAGTTTTTCCAAATTAAATGTTATATATTTAGTCTTATTTCATGGGGGTCCCTATCAGTCCATCGAAAAATCAGTTCATCGAATGGCATTTTCAGTGCAATTACATTGAACATGCCATTCATCGAACTGTTCATACTGAGATTGTGGTACAGTGAGGATCCTGAAATTTGCCCTTTCTCCACTGTAGTGCCATCTCGTAGTTCGTATATATAATTAGTGTGGAGAGTGGGGGGCACAGCCCCCCCCACATGAGGGGAATTTAAAGAAAGGCATTTTTGATGAAATGCCACTCGTTGAAGTGACAGTTTGATGAAGTGATATAGACCCATTTCGTGGCTATAGATCAAACCAAGGACTATTGTACTTTAATGTTGGGATCCCCAGTGATGGTCATCTTATTACTCAGATGATAGTTTTGTATTGTGAATAACCTGGCCCACATAATTCAAAGCTCTTAATAATTTAAAAAAATAAATACATAACCTCAATTATTTTTCCATTTAAAAAAAAACCTTCAATAACAGATGGCTGGTTGGTAAATCAAAAACCAAAGCAAAAATATAACTGATGGTCCTTGGACTTAAACTCTTGGCTAAAATATTTTATCAGTGTGTAGCCCACTCTTTAGCCGATTACAACTGACTTTAAAAACTCTTATTCAGTTATCTTAACTTTTTTTTAGAAATCTTGAATTTGTTTGAAACCAGTTTATTAAAGCGTTTTCATCAGCACAATACTAAGACTTCAACAGAAAAATGAATAACTAATATGAAAACATTTTAAAGCATTTACAGGAGTTCAAATTCTACAAATCAAACTGACCAGTCAGAAGCCACTCATGTTTATATGTGTGTTCACAAATCCTTTGTAGTTCTATGAATGTTATTAAAGATCAAGTGTGAAGTTATTTTTTTTAACATTTTTATTTTGTTATGAATATGCCTTCTTCTTGTAAACTGGGCTTTCTTATTCAAAAACGTGTATTTTTTTCCTTTAATTACTTCAGTGGACCTATATTTGTTAAGTTTAATAAACTGCTGTTTCTGTTTATTGTATGCTAAGCAACTATCCAATTACTTCCTGATTCCAAGCCATTCAGCTCCACCTTCTGATGATGCTGTAGAACAGTGGTGCACAACCTTTTTGTGAGGAGGGCCACTACACGAATTCTTAATGCATCTGCGGGCCACCTCAAAACATAGTAAGTCATTACGAATTAACAATAGGTACCGGTGACTGACATTTTTATTTAAGACAGCAGTCATGAAATTGCCTGTTTTCTACATCAACTTTGCATTTAACTTTATTCTGGCTTGCAGCCATGACTTATTACAAACTCTTGAAGAAAGTTACTACTGTTTACAGACTACAAGTTATATACAAAAAAGAATAGTTACTTCTGCAGCTAAAATTAGAGGTGTGCACAACTGCAGTCAATTAGGTAAGTAAGCCCGTGCTGGAAAGTTTGTGTGACTGGAGTAAGGCATATCATTTTTTCACTTTTTTAAAAAAATTTTGGTTACTTTCTCGGAGCCAGATGGTGTTGCGTCGAGGGCCGGATTTGGACCTGGGGCCAGACGTTGTGCACCACTGCAGTAGAGGGAAGAAACAGTTTGTAGTGGGTTGGCCTGTTTTTGTAGTCTGCAAATTTTATTACAAAGCAACCAGAATGCAGCACAAACAGTTACTCAGATAATAAATCAATAAATAGGCACAGCTATATTCAAATGAATGGTACCAAAAGTAAGATGGAATAGGATAAGATTCGTCGTAAAGTGCATACTGCTTGGAATACAGTGTAATAAGACAGATGTAAAACTAGTAAATGATTGTCTGCCAATGGATTGATTGATCACTTTTAAGGAGAAAACTACAGATGTGTGTATTACCTCAATGACATACCTACTGTACAGGGACTTTATATATTATACTGCAACGAATTAGTGCAGGAAAGAAAACATCTGGAATAATTTAAGCACCTGTGAAGATGAAAATGAAGTAATGTAATAATTTCAGAGTAGTCAACTGTTTACTACAGGATGATAGAAAGCTGCTTACTACACCATGATATCAGTGTTATTACACTGTATGCCAGTGATGGCGAACCTATGACACGTGTCAAAGGTGACATGCCACAACATTTCAGGTGACACACCCGAGTTACTAAGGAAAATGAATGAACAAAAATACAAGAAATATGTGACCCTGCACTTATCTATTAACACTCAGCAACAAAAAAGTCATTAATTGATGTTAGTAAATGCAGTGTATTCCATTTTTTTTTTCAGTTCAATTCAAAATTGCTATTAAAAGTAGGGTAAGTTGTTGGTGCACTATTTTAAGCCCAATTACTGGTGCGCATATAGTTTTATCTATCATAAGTCACTGATTTTTCTTTTACTTTTATAATACACAGCAGCACATATGACTGGACTGTATTTTTTAAAAAAAATGAATATGTAAAGAATTGGTTCTCTTTTGCTTGAGGGCTGTGGGGGGGTGACTCGCCAGCAAAGTCAAGATAGGCAGTTTCCAAATTTTTGACACGCCAAGCCCAAAAGATTCACCATCACTGCTGTATGCCAAAGTACAAGAGGAATTTATTTCCAATGCATGGGGTGCTACGATTATATTCTGAAATGATAAAAAAGATAAACTTGCTAAGTGCCTCCCTAAATTGTAACAGCACTTAGGTGCCATTAAGAGAGTCTATATTATGTTGTTGAAAGATGCGTTCATCAAATACGTCTTCAGTGACACATAAACAGCGACACAGTAATCACTGAATGGCCACTTCAGCGAATTATTTTCCCAGGGGAAAAAAATGCTTGGCCAAAGAAACACAAAACAAACATTCAAACCCTACAAAGTGGGGGCTTCACCCCCACACTCCCCTAACTAAATATACCAACTCCGAGATTGCACTACAGTGGGGAAAAGGGCAAATCCACAATGGCGGCCAAGTGATTTTTTCCCCTGGAAAAATTCGCTGAAGTGGCCATTCCATGATTACTTTGTTCTCTGTTTATGTGTCAGTGAAGACATGTTCGATGAACACGTCTTTCAACAATCTAATACAGATCCGATTAAGAAGCTTTTGTTATGCACCCCTAAACACTGTTTAAGTTTGGGTATTGCACTAGGGAAACACTTAACAGGCAATTTCAAATGTTTCTCAGGTGTCAAAACATACTTTAAAAAGTGCCTTGGAGGGGGGTGATACTATTGCTAGAAATGCATTGTCATCAGTAGTGATCAAGAAGTATGCTTGGTTGCAAAGCCAGAATTTGTTGATGAGTTAAAAAATTAGATTTTGAATGCTCCACTTGAGTCTGAGTGTGTGTTTGATACAGCAGCTAATCAAACTGGACAACAGAGGTAAACTCATGCAAAGGGTGTCAAAAATGTTTCATATTCCCAAGTTTCCCTTCTTTAAGCAGGAAAATTTTTGGCAACCTTCCAAAAAGAAGCCCCAGCCAAACAAAAGGCAAGGCAATAAAAGGAAATGGCAGGACAAAAACCCCATCAAACCTAACAAGAGGGGCTCCTTTCTAAAAAGTATAATCCCCCTTCCAACTTATAACTATGCTGAAATGTGGCACCTGTCTTTCTCAAGCCCGCTTCCAGGTGTCATGTCTATAAACTTAGCTCTCAATAAGTCGGCCTGGCCATCAGTAGTATCTGACAAATATGTGGTCAACATTGCTGGCATGGGTTACAGATGGCAGTGGAAAGAACATTCCCCTCATCCACTGGAGCAAACTTTATTTCCTCCTATTCTCCAGCAAATGCTGAACAAGGGTCATAGAACATGCCTCTCCTTTGGAAAGAATGAGATGTTTCTAGTCCAGAATTTTCCTGGTCCCCAAAAAAGAGCTGTCATGGATGCTGGTGTTGGATCTCTTCTTTCTGAATACAATTGTCAAGGTCCAGAAGTTCAAGATTCTCACTCTGCAGAGAGTGCCCCCCCTGTTGCCAGACCATTATTTCATGGTGACCATGAACTTGAAGGATGCAAATCATCTTATCCCCATTGCTTATCACTTCAGGAGATTTCAGAAATTTGTTGTGTTTGGTTCACACTATGGGTTTTCTGTATTTCCCTTTGGGCTTTTGACTGCCCCTCAAGGATTTACCAAATCTCTTATCTCAGTAGTGGTTCACTTTTGGACTCTAGGCATCCACACTTTTCCCATCTTGGATGACATGCTGATCTGAGCAACATCTGCGTCCAGGTGCTTGGATTCACTAGGAAAAGTCTCGGCCTTACTCACCCAGCTAGGGTTCAAGTTTTGTGTGACACTCTTGCAAAGATTAGTCTTTCTGGGATGCTTAATTGACTCCCAGAAAAGAAAGGCTTTCTTCCAGAAGATAAGATCTTGTCTTACCTAACAGTGTTTCTGGAATTCTCCAAAAGGAATTTTGCCTTGGCAAGAGGATTCCTAAAAATTCCTGGACTGATGGCATCCATGATTCTCATGATACTACTGGCCCATCTTTACATAAGAGAAATTCAATACTGTGCCAGAAATTGCTGCAGCCAGCACCTTCATCTCACAGAATCCCAATTGGTTGTGCTACCCTTCATCAGACAAGAGTTACAGTGGTGGAGAGATCAGATGAGTATCACTCCAGGAATTCCTTTCTCCCCTTTGATGGTAGTGCAATCAGTTCATACAAATTTGTTTGACTTTGTTTGTGCAGTTGTGTTCATGAGGATGATAGTGCAAGCCATTTGAAGGCCCAAAGACACATTGAAGCACATCAGTATCAAGGAGATGTCTGCAGTGACTCATAGCTTGAAAGTCCCTCATCACGTGTGGACTCTGGTGCCTCTTCAATGGTTACAAATAATACCACAGTGATGGGGACACCTCAACAAACAAGGGTGTACAAGGTCATACCTTTCATGCTAGTTGTCAGTAATGTCCCAAGAGCTTGCTTTACAGCACTCTGTTACTCTTCAGGTGTTATACACCCCATCAGAGGAGAATATTGTGGCAGACAGACTAAGCAGATCCTGGGCGGACCTAAACAAGTGCAAGCTTAAGGCAGTAGTGTTCCAGGATCTAGTCTAGATGTGGGGAATACCTCAAATAAATCTGTTCACCTCCCTTCAAAACAGACAGTTGGAGAAATTCTGTTCCAGACATCCTTGCACCCATGGAGGGCAGATAAATTTTTGCTCCCTTGGATGGAAATGTCCCTCTATTATTTGTTTCCACTATTTCCACTAATTCACAAGGTACTTCTGAAGGTTCAGAAAGAAAGAAAGAAAGATATACCAAAGAGCATTGTGATGACCCCCCCTATTGGCCCAGGCAATTTTGTTTTTTTTTTCATTTTAATGGTGTTGGCCAAGGGTAATTATCACAGACATTTTCACACTCTGGATCTGCTCACACAGTCTCATGTGTGACTGGTGCATCCCATTTCAAAGAAGCTTCAACTTATGGCCTGGATTATTCAGTCTTGACTGTTTAGGAACATGTTTCATGAAGATGTGCAGCAGGTGTTAAAATAGGCCAGAAAACCTTCTACTAGAACATTTTATGTGTATAAATGGATCAGGTTTTCAAAGTGGTGCCTAAGTAGAAATAGAGGGTAAACTGAAGTTAAAATTCTCTGGTCTTGAAACATTTACATGAGATACTTCATGATGGCTTATCATATGTGTCCATTAATGTGTATTTTGTGGCCATCTCTGCACATGGATCCCCCTCACTCTTCTTGTTTGGTAAAACACTTCAAGAAAGGAGTTTTGCAGATCAGATTCCCTCACAAGCAAATTCCTGCTTCATGGGATCTCAGCTGATCTTCTTGAAAAATTCACGTTGCCACCTTTTGAACCAGAGATGCAAGCTGATCTCAAGTTTTTAATGTGAAAAACTATTTTGCTTATTGCTCTGTCATCTGCAAGAAATGTTCTGAACTGCAAGCTCATATTGTGGGACAACCTTATCTGATTTTCCACAGGCATAGGGTTGTGTTTTGCACTAATCCTTCTTTCATGCCAAAAGTGGTCTCAGAATTCACCTTAATCTGTCTATTTATCTCTCTGTTTCTTCCCAGAACCTAAAAATAAAGAACAGAGGATACTTCATACCTTGGATGTGCACAGGCAGCTCAGGTACTACATTGACAGAATGGAATCCTTTAGGAACACTGAAAAGCTATTTATTTTCTTCTCATGGGCAAAGGAAGGTTAACCTGTTTCTAAGCA
This sequence comes from Protopterus annectens, assembly GCF_019279795.1. Classification (NCBI taxonomy): domain Eukaryota; kingdom Metazoa; phylum Chordata; order Ceratodontiformes; family Protopteridae; genus Protopterus; species Protopterus annectens. The sequence goes on along the minus strand of NC_056741.1, from coordinate 1,139,218,955 downwards.
AATCATTTCATGTTGGTTGCCCTCTGGTATTGTTTTTTGTTATACTTGCCATGGCAAGGTGAATCCAAGCAAAGTAAAGGCACATTACACCAGGCCCTTTTCCTCTTCAGTGACATACTGGAAAAGAGTGGACTCAGACTATTCTAGAAGCAGTGATTTGGCCCTCTGTCCAAACCTTTAAGAAGTACTATAAGCCAAATGCTTTTTCTAAATCCTGAGCAGGCTTAATGAGGACTATTCTCCAGGGGACTCCTGGACCTTTATCCTTCCTTTTCCCAGATTAGGAAAGCTTTGGGAATCTACCCATATGCCAGTAAAGCAGGTTTGTTGAACATAGTACAGTTGCTTCTTAAGTCCTACTTAACTGTAACAGTAGATGTTCATAGGACGCATTACCTTATTGGCAGTAACCTCCCAGCATTTCCCTTTTGTTGGATGCATAGAGTTTGTTGTTGGACTTGCTGCTGTGTTTTGTTCATTAGCCTCATTGTTTTGTGTGTGTGCATATGTGTGTTTGTGTGTGTGTGTGTGTGTGTGTGTGTGTGTGTGTGTTTTGTGGCTTGGAACAGTAGGTATTCACTAAGGTTGCATTTTCATTTGCTCCTCCTGTTGGACCCTAGAAAACTGAATGGGTCCTGTCTGTGGGTTTGAAAGACAGTCCTGGTCCTGTGTGGTGACTTGTCCTTCACACCCACAACAGGCAAGTGGGAGGAGCTCTGAGCTTTGATAGACTGCCAGAGGTAGTGTAGCAAAGCACCACTACCCATATGCCAGTAAGGCAGTGTGTTCTACGAACATGTACTGTTACAGGTAAGTAGGACTTATGGAACTGTAGTTTACTTTATAATGATATATGCTGCAGACTATGGAAAACATGCTAACCCACTACAAACTGTTTTATACATGTAATACATCATCAGAAGGCTGTGCATGGAATCAGGAAATAACGGGACAGTTGTTCAGCATATAGTAAACAGAGACACCAGTTTATTAAACTTAATAAGTAAAGATTCACTGACATAACTAAAGTACAAACTACACATTTTAGAATAAGAAAGCTCACTTAACAAGACAAGGGCATGATTACAACAAAAAGAAATGGTAAAAAACAAACAAACAAAACTTGGCACTTGATCTTTAATGCTGCAGGATCCAAATTGTGTTTAGCATTTTATGTACACTGTCTATCTAGATCCTTAAGAAAAAAGACTCATGAAAGCACAAAGCACTTATGGTATAATAAAGAGAAACAGAAAAAAATGCTCTTCCGTAGTATAATGTGACATGCCCTAATTTTAAAGGTTTGTTTATATATTAGAAGTTGTTTTAGATTTTTAGGGGAGGCAATCTGCAGCATAAACTATTTTGTTTTAGATTTTAGGGGAGGCAATCTACAGCATAAACTAGTAACATAAATATGTATGCTTTGTAAGGCTAAATGCTTTTGCACATCCAGGACTAAATGAACAGGTCAGTTTAAGGCTGGTTAAAAAGAAAAGGACCTTACAGCAGTAAACACTAACCAATAAAACATTTTTATTTAATATTTTTTGCTTGCTGTACAGCCACATCAAATGACTTCTGACTAGTCAGTTGATTTGTAAAATGTTAACTGGCTGTTAAACAGTTTAAATTGTTTTAGCATTGCATTGTTTGATGTTGTCTCAGTATTTTGGAGATTAATGTTCTCACATACATTTTAACAAAAAAGTTTAGCTTACTTGCTATCTGTTGGATTTAGTTTTCTGTTTATTTTACTATTTAAAACAATATTTGAGTTTAAGCAAACAGATTGAAAATGTAAACTGGTTTCAGTCAAATTCGAGACTTCCAAAAGTGTTTGAAATATAACAAATTTCACAGTCAGCTGTAATAGGCCAGAGACTGGGTTTAGCT